>NW_025336087.1:32363938-32367709 GCF_004798865.1 Varanus komodoensis | reverse complement strand
CTCTGACACTGGGGGAGAAACTCTTCCAAGGTCAGAGATCTGCCTAAGACCTTGGGGAAAAAAATTTTCCCTGAATGATCTTATGGACCTAAGGACTGTAGGACTGTTCATTTAAACATCATGTGCCCATTCACTTTCTTATTTAAAAGCTGCCACAAGGGCCAGAAAAAGAACACAGGGAAGAATCGTACAGCCTTGCAGCATTGTCTGGAGAGCCAAAGGATTCTGGAGTCTCAGATGCAAGTCCTACAACCACAGAACTGATACACTGAAACCTCACCCTGCTCACCTTGCAGCCAGCACAGAAATAACCATCTGGCTGACTTGCTCCTCAGACAGGTCTAAAGGGCTAAGAGGGTGAGGAAGGGAGGTGGCTGGAGTGGATGGCTTAGGCTCTGTCCAAATGATGCCCCATCCTTCTTCCTTCCCTTCTGCAATGTTTCATCTAGGCAGCTACCTAGATGAAATGCAGGGGGAAGCAGCAGGGCAGTGGAGATTCCCACAGCTACACCTCACACACTTCACTGGATGCATATAAGCCTGTATGTTCAGAGGCTTTCACGTGTCGAGGGCAAGGACCACCGGATTGTATCTTAAATAGTCTTCTGTTATTGCTTAGTTTGTCCTTTTCGACAGTTGTAGGCGCAAGAGTTTTTCTCCCTTCCAAAGCACTATCATAGATTGCTACACTACTGCCACATAGCATTAGGACACATTAGGTGGCTGCACTAGACCACCCCAGCTCAAAAGTGGATGATGGGCAGCGTGTTCTATTTAAGTGCATTGAATTAACTGCCCGGACTCTGCCCATAAACCTAATCCAGCATCTGGATTTCTCTGCTCCCCATTGCTTGCTTTGTCCTAGAGGAAATCCTGCTGGAAGCCTATATTGGGATCCATTTTATTTTCATAGAACCCTGTTAATCCATGAGAAAAGGTATCAGCTTGTGTGTGTTGCATGAATTCAGTAACGGACAATGAAGGTTTTGCCTTAAAGCTTTTGTTGTGGAAGGAATTTTTTTTGCAGGCTATACTGATCCTGACAAAGAGGACATCCCATTTGGCACTTACGCTATAGAATGTGGTTTGCATATTGTACCATATGAACAACTGAAGAATAACTGGCCAACTGCCCTGAGACAGTGGCTGCCACCTTCCGGGCAAGGGATCCCTCCAAGGATGTTGTTGCCCAGGGAACATCCCACTTGGAAGATATGAATCTGATGCAACGGCATGTGCTTCTGTGAGAAAAAGATAATGCATACACACACTTCCTACTCTCTCCTAGGCAAAATCTTCTGGGAACAATTTTCCATTATATTACCTGGAAGCTCACCTGTTGTTAAGCTTTTCAGTTTCACAAGAAAAATGTAAGGTATTCAGCCCTGAAGAGAAAAACTTAAAAGTGGCCAGCACACCTTGATACAGTTTTATCTGTTTAATCCCACGAAAGATTAAACCGAGGCCTTATTTCTGTCTGAATCGACCTGGTATCTTTCCCCCCCTACTGTTCAAGCCTGTTACACGTAAAAGGCTGCTACAACTTCCTAGAACATGTTGTGTGGCAACCCTACTGCTACTGCAGATCTATAATTAAACTGTTGCATGGTTGAAACTAACATTTTAAGAACCTAGACCAACAATTCTCTTTTCTTTTTACTGTCTGCCAGTAATGTCTGCCATTATGATTCGTAGTTTACTCTCTAGATCTGATTTTCTTTTCTATTGATGAAGTTGCATCTTTCAAGCAAGGTAAGGAATAAACTTCTGTTTATTTCCTCCCCTCCCTACACCCAGTCTAGGAAATGAACGCCTGTAAAAAAAAGTCTAATACCTAGTTTGAATCCCTACCTAGAAATGAATGATTCTCAAGTCACACAAACCTTGGATACAGCCTGCTGGCTCACTCTGTCTATAACCCAACTAAGTTTTCTGCTCAGGGCCACTTCTCACATGTTCCATTCTGCCTTCCAGGGAAATTATTGAGAGTACTGGGGACCTGAGTCGAGCGACTCACTCCTACATCCAGCTCAAGCCACGTTAGTGACTTGGCTTGGGAGCAGAAAGTGAGTGACTCAATTCGACTTGAGATGTCTACATTTTTTACGACCAAGTTGCTCCAGGACCCTATGGCAGGGTGTCCTGGGAGGCAGGCATGAACACAGCAGAAGAGGGAGGTTCAAGGGGACAGGGGTGGGATAGGGAGGAGGGGGTTGTGATAGGGGGAAGGCAAGTATTCAGCTCTTCTTTTTAGCATGAGGAAGGCGGTGGGAGTGAGGCACAAGTGGGTAGGGGGAGAGGGGTTGTGATATAGGGAGAAGACTTCAGTTCTTTTTAATACACTTTGCTTTCCTTGGCAGGGAGCACAAGAGCCTGCACTTTAGGCTTATTTATCAAACATTGTTCAGGTCAGACTTCAGAACACTGGGATCAAATTTGAAATAAAATCATGGCTTTATTTAAATAAATCATGGTAAAGGAAATGACTTCAAAGCATCACTGAGAGAAGTGCAGATGGGTACATTATTGGGGGGGGGGTACAACTGTCCCCAACACCACCCTTTTTTCTGTTGGCTCTTGAGACTTGAAGAGAGAATTGGGACTTGACTGGAAAACTTCTGGCCAGGACTTGAGACTCGACTCGAAAGTGAAGACTTGAGACTTAACTCCGGTCTTGGAGTGAAGGACTTGAATGCACCACTGATCATTGGCCACGTCCCTATGGCAGCCTTGATGTTAAACTCAGGCTTCAGTGTTGCTCTGGTATTCCTTGATTCCAGCAACAACCTGCATCCACAAATGTAATCTCAAATTCTAAATATCCACATTCTCACTTCTTAAAGATCTTTTAAACCTGTAAGATATTGTTTATGTCCTGAAACCAAATAAAGCAATTAATTTCAATCTTTAATAACATCTTGCAGTGCTAATGAGGTTTAATTCAGTTTTTTCAGCTCAAAAAGTAGTTTACTTCTTTGTCTTTGTCAAATACTGCATAAAAACCAGCTTTCTGCTATGCTTACTTTATGCTCATGCCTGAAAGGTAGGTGCTGGAATCCATCCATCTGTGGATGAGTCTCCTCCTTAGCTTACCTTCCTCTTTCCTGCAATGGGAAAAGGAGATGGACAAATGGAATTGTTGGCTTTGTTCCTCCATCAGAGAAGTAAAGGGGAGTCAACTGCTTCCCCTTGATACACATTACCTCTTTTCCCATTGATTGAAGGAGCCATAGCATGCAAAGACTTCCCGTCTCGACTTCTGTAACGCGCTCTACGTGGGGCTACCCTTGAAGACGGTCCGGATACTTCAACTGGTTCAAAACAGAGCTGCCAGGCTGCTGACAGGGACTGGGCATTGTGTTCACATGACTCCAGTTCTCCGTCAGCTTCACTGGCTTCCCATTGAAGTCCGGGCCCAATTCAAGGTGTTGGTGATGACCTATAAAGCCCTAAACAGGTTGGGTCCTGGTTACCTGAAGGAGCGCTTGCATCCATATATGCCCAGCCGCCCCTTGAGATCAGCGGGGGAGGCCCTTCTCCGGGAACCCTCCATGAAAGAAATTAGGAGGGTGGGTCCTCGGAGGAGGGCTTTCTCTGAGGTGGCGCCTAAGTTATGGAACGCGCTCCCCAGAGAGGTCCACCTGGCGCCGTCGTTATTTGTTTTTCGGCGCCAGGCGAAGACCTTTTTATTCAAGCGGCATTTTAACTGTTAACATTATTGGTTTTATCTGGCCAGGGTGGCTTATTTTATACTGTATTGTGGTATTTTAA
>NW_025336087.1:32353821-32363838 GCF_004798865.1 Varanus komodoensis | reverse complement strand
CCTAACCCCTCACAGCCACCATGGAGCACTCTGTGGTGACTTCCTCAATAGAGTCAGAACTCCAGCTTCATGGAGAGAAAAAGAGGATGCGGTGAGCAGGGATGGAGTGCTCAAGGATCTAAGGGATCCCAAGTGATTCTAAGCACTCCCATCACTGACCATGCCCCTGTTCCTGGGAAATGTCTAGACTAGCTCAAGAATTCATGTAAACATTGCTGTGTCTTTTCTGGTAATGGTAAGGTCCAGCCTCTCCTTCACTGGTGGGTATAAGAAAAAGACAGGAGGTCCCAGCCTCCTGTTGGCAGGGAGGAGTCAGACGCTCTGCTCAGAAAGTGTAGAATTGCTCTATAAATTTACTAAATAATTTTCCCTTAAGGAACTACCAGAAAAAATGTAGAATAACTTGATTCTGATTATCTTCCCGACCAAAAATATAATGGGTCTCAAAACATCACAAATTCCAAAATAAGGTTTTTAACTCTAGGAATATCATGAATGGATGGGAACCAGCCGTGTAAATCTAAACCTTTCTGATTTTCCACATCATCATTTCAAGGGAAAAAAGCCAAATAAGCATCCACAAGTATTGGATTCAAGTCTTCAACAACATATCATTTTTATCCATAGCTAAAAGCCCCTTTACTTATCTTTTATTACACATTGATGCAAACGTTAAAAGGAAGTTGGTTGTTATTAGTCCATTGTTAAATTGTAATGGAAAAATGTTAGGAAAAGGGTTTAGTAAAGTTAAATAAAACAAGGCCAGCAATTTTCTTGGGTCATATGTAGCAAATCATTTTTAATGCTCATTATTACAAACAGAATGTCAAGACCATATGCCTGAAACCAGCTATATATTCATAAAGAGGATATTTTTTCCAGACAAACTCAATCACTAATATAATGAAATTACAAAGTAAGTGGATAAAGGAAAAGATGGGTGACTGAGCAGATCAAACAGACTTGAATTTAGTACAGAATTTGATGAGAGGGAATAAAACAATCCAAGTGCTTTCCAATGGAATGCATGTACAAGTACAATCAATTGGATCATAGCACAGCTAGGACCAGTTAAGCCAGGTAGTGGTAATAAACCAGCTTTGCATTGTAGCTTGCCAGCTCTTTCTGCAGGAACGCAGTGTCAGGATGCTGACTTTTACAGATCAGTTCCCTGTTCTTCCTGCCCCCCCCCCAAAAAAAAGCTGCAGAAAATTCTCAAAAAGCAAAAGACGTTACATGAAGTTTCAGTCCACCAAGCACTGGCAGTTCCCCTCTAAAATGCTTTGGCAGGAAGAGGGAAGAATAGAACATAACAGCCTGTCTCTCCCTTTCCAAACAGCTCCCAGAATCCACTGTGCTTTGGACCTGGTATTAACTAGCAGAGGAAAGAGTTACTTCCCCTGGCTGAGTGTACCACTGTTAGCTACCTGGCTGTGAACACTGTTAAGAGGCTACCCCTGACTTGGGCACACAGGCACTGTATTAAGCCCAGGGAGAGTTACCTGGCACAAGTCACACGTGTGGGTAGGAGGCACAGTCATTGGTACTAATACTCAAAGGAGGCACCATGGGTTGGTTTGAGGTTGACCTATCTGTTTAAGCTACCAGGAGGGCAGTGGAACACCAACAGCTTTGGGAGGTGGTGAGCTTTCCAGTCATCTCTCAGGGATGCTTTAAACTAGATTCCTGCACTCAGATGCTTTACACTGATCCCTTCAAACTCCATGATTCTATAAAATGTAAGGACAGAGAAAGGTAAAAGCAGAAACTTACTCTCTTAGGGTACTCTTAGGGCTCAAGGGGACTGTATTATGGAAGAAGTGAAGCTGTGTATGCCAATCTTGCCTTCTCCAAGCAGAAAAGCTGTGGATTCTCCATTCCCTTTGGCTGCTTTGCAGTCCCAGACCTGATGGGAACAGATGCTGCGCTTGGATTGGGAAGCACCATAGCCGTTGCCTCTTCCCCCCAAGTCAGTTTCTTCACCGTGGATCAGAGAAGAGGTAGCAGTTCACAGCCTTGACTTTATGCAACGGAAAGCCACGCGCTTCTACATTCCTATGGCTTGCAGGGTGCTTTATTTCTTTCCAGATTTCATGATTACAAACAGGTGTTTATGTGAACTTTGTTCTGATACAAACAAGAAACAAATAATTTCTCACTGTCAGGTCCAGGTGGTCTGCATTGTAAACATTGGAGACATGCCCAGTAAGTTGCCAGCATAGATTGAGAGAGAAGTTCTTCAAAAATAATTTAGCAGCATTTCACTCTAGGGTGCATACCAATGGATAACCCTTTAAATTTAAGAATAATAAAACGCCTGCCTTTAAATTTAAATTAGACATCTTAATATTATTCTTGTTTTTAAAAAAACTCATGGGCTTGGATCCAGATTTAGGCATTCTGCACAGACAGTTTGGCTAGCAGATATGAAATTCTCTAGCCTTTTCTTCTCACATCAGCCTGTGCAATCCAATCACAAAGTTACACAGAAGGTCAAGCAACCCTGCTCAGTGGTGTGCCACAGCTTATGAAAATAAGCCCTTTGCCTAATAAACAAACATTAGCCTTTGCTTTTTGAAAGTTCTTGGCTCATTGCTCTTTCTCCAGACGAGGGATCATGCACAAACTTACATGGGCTGCAATGAGCAGGAGTTTTAGTTTCTGGAATGAGGATGGTACAAGGCTTTTTGCAGTACAGAAGAAAGAGCCCAAGTAAAACGCAAAGCACAGAAAATACTAGAGTTGCATGCTGTGGCTTCTATGTTCATTATGTGACAGAAGAAACCTGTTCCGGATTCCAGGTATAAGAAAATGAGTGGAAGATATTCCTTTCCTGGATAAAAAGAGGGGTTGTGTCTATGAAGCAGGGAAATAAAGAAATGCAAAAACTACATCTACAGATGTCGGACTGTCCAGAAGGAAATGACTATGAGGGTTATTATAACCCTGAGGACATACTGGAACATTTCTATGTAATGGTTCACCAGATGAGGGCAACTAGATAAGAGATAAACATACCAGCACCCAGGCAACAAGGCAAGGTGATTCAAGACCAGAGTCCAATCACCAGTCCAAATTACTACAAGCCAGGGTCAAAACCAAGAGCCAGACAAGGTACAGTCCAGTAGATAGAGCATGGTCAAAATGAGCCAGAGGTCAGGATCCTGGAAGGCAGCACAATAAGATGTAGGAACCAGAACATCCACACATAGCAAAGCACTTTGGAAGACTGGATACCAGTGTTGCTGAGGCAGCTTCTGGAGGAAAGAGCCAGTTCTTTCCCCGGGGCTTCCAGGTGGTACTCATGAAAGGCCCTGGCAGCTGCAGTGGAATGTGGAACTAGAACTGCAACTACAAGAACTGCTATTCTGGTGCTTGGCCAGCAGGAGTCCTGAAGCTGCCCACATCCTGACAGTACTGCATTCAGTTTCAGTACACACACACAAAAATCTTTGCTTTGTTTTCAGAGGCATCTTGTATTTTCATTCTTAGGACTCACCTTTTGCATCTGGTTCCCACTGGTGCAGCCCAGCATTCTAGGAAGACTAAATGTAGATACCAGAGTATGGTCTGAAGGCACATAAGGTGTCCACCATGTTGAAGCTAAGCAGGTCTGGGACTGGACTGAGCTTGGAAACTGCATATTGCTATCTTGAGTTTTCCAATGGGAAAAGGGTGGGGTATAAATAAATAAAGAAATAAATAGCATAAGCCTGACGCCTACCCTCCCATGCTGTAAACCCTTATCTGTGTGTATGTTTGGTTGAACTCAGTGGGTCCTACTTTTGAGTAGACATGTACAGGAATTGACTGTGTAGAGATAACAGTAATTATTATTTAGTTATGATTTTCCTCTAAACCTAGACATAGACATAGAATTTATGAGCTGTACTGAATTCTAATCTAATTTATGTGTCATTCATTTCAATGAGTCTACTCTAAGTAGAACTTATATTGGATATAAACCTATGTCACAACAGTACAAGTTGCTTCAGTGAGATGTGTTTAGACTTGCCAAAGTTAAGGTAAAGCCCAATTCTTTATTTATAACAAATATAACTTATTTTGGCACATCATAGTCATATAATAATGACCACATGTTGGAGCTCATTTTTATCATACTGCAATTCCACATAACACACTGCAGTGTCTCTTACTGTTTGGATTCTGGATCTGGTATGCTAAGGAGAATATTTCTCTTGCATTTTTAAAAGCTAAGTATGGAATTATTACATTGGTTTTATCCCCCCTCCCCACATTTTGTTTCAGGATTCAAATTACCATAAGACATACCATGATGAATATTTACAACGTCTTCAATTTCTGAGTTATCTGTCAGTAGGTACTCCTAGTTCTTCAATATATCACACATTTTAGGAAAATATCTGTGGCAAACAAAATATTTTCTCCATCATCCAGAAACACCATAGATTGGGTGGCAGTCAAAACCAGGAACACTGGCAAAACTCCATGGATGGAAAAAATGGTTGACCTATGCAATGAATTCACCTTTGGAAGGTGTTTAAAGCAAACATTTCATGGATGTGGTTTAGCCATCACAGCCATTTCTACACTATCACCTTAGATCAAACTTTGTTGTAAGGATTTTAGATTCAATGTCTGAAAGTAAACTGACTAGTATGAAAGAAATATTGATTGTTAATTTGCTCGCTTGAGTTTCAGTGTACACATTGATTTAACAATATGTGATTGTGTAAAATGGGTCCTGGATATCTTTCATAAAGAACTGACACATTGGGAAATGTTGAGATAGCAGAATACTTGGGAGCAGTGGCAATAAAAAGTTCAGTGCTGGGATTAAAAAATAAAGATACATGAGGCTTTCTGTAACATCTAATGAAGTAAATGTGAAAAATAGGAGGCAAGAAAAAGTGTTAAATCTTGTTAACATATGACTGTATAACATAAGGCACCTTTTAGCTAAAAACTAAGGCTATCCTCTCTGTGAATAAGTCAAGAAGGCCTTAGCATTGTTCCATAATATTGTTAGATAGTCTCACTGAAGACATCAGGGAAATCCAAACTAATTCTTCCAATGAATGATAATATTCAATGTTTGACTGATTCAAAACATTCATTAGGAATAGGCCTATTTGAAAAAAAATGTACAGAAAATGGTAATGAAAGAGATGGAACCAGTGTATCTGATCTAAAGTGTTGGGTTAGGGATAGTGTTAGGGTTTGGATATTTGTTTTTCCTAATTATACATAATAGGATCCTGTGACCTATAGGTCATAGAGCAACAGGGGCTAGGTCAATGAAGGCAGCCTGCCCCAGCTCTGCCCTAGAGCCGTAGAGGAAAAAAGAAAAGATTTCAGTTTGCAAATCAGTAGAATATTCACAACCCTGGACACGATTACAAATATCTGGACTGGTAGTCATGTTTTAAACATGTGCACTTTAATGAACACTTAAAATAGCACTCTGTAAAAATGCACACTGTTGTAGACAATTAGGGAAAATGAGCATGTTTAGAAAATCAACATTTCTCTTGTTCAAAATGTTCATTTTCCCTGCGTGAAGGAATAGCAACAGCAGAAACAGATCACATCTGAGAGCAGGAGAGAGGCAAACTGAGCTTTGTGGTGAAGTCTGTAGCATTTGATCAAGCCTGGGCATCTCTGGTTCTCCCATCACACACTGCCCCTCCATACAACTACAATGTTGTGGTGAAAGCCTGAAAAGGACTTTGAAAGGAAGAGATTCCATTCTTAATAAAGTTAAATGGCAGGCAGTAAAGTTCCTGGATAAAGCAATAACCACAACATTTCTTGCAAGTATTCTCTGCTCCAGATATAAAGGTAGATACCAAATGTAGCTGTGACACGAGCACTAAATAAGCTCTCTTCAAACATGCCAGCCATAATAAATTTTAGAGCTGGAGGTGAACATTTCAGGTTGTATATATTTACTCATGATGTTCTAAAAATAAAGATACTCCGGTTGCCTGGTGGAAGTCCTTGGCCAAGCCCAGACTTCCTTTAAATGCTAAGTCAGCTTTGCACCTTCAGAAGAAACTTCTTTTCAGAGAGGGAAGGCTTTCTTCATTGGGACCTTTTCTGTCAAAGTTGAGAAATCAACTGGGAGTTGAAAGAGCCGAAAAACATGTATTTCTGTTCCAGTCTATAAATAAAAATGAGAAAAGGAATGCACAGACTTGAGATCTGCTCATTTTAAAAGTTTTAAGCATAGCCTAGGGAACCTGAGAGACTGTTCTGCGAAAATTGGGTGATATTTATGGCTGCTTAGTTTAGTGAGCTAGCCTCTGGCCTAGATGTCAAAGTGATGGTGGGCTTTGCTGATCAAGCGTTCCTTGCGTCCTAAGCTTTGCCTTCAGGACAGATGGTGAGGCTGCAGCAATTTTTTTTGGATGTATCCCTGAGACTGTCTAAGATGCTTACTCTGGAGGAGGCTGACTCTGGGTTGAGAGGCCAAAGGTCCAGCAAATCCATGGCTATCCATCCACTGATGTACCTTCAACACACCTGTTTCCTCCTTTGCCTAGGTCAGAGTATTGACTTCAGGAGACACAGCCTCCATAGAGCTGTGCTGGCTGGAAGGATTGGAAGTTGGATTGATCCATAGTAAGATCTCTTCCTTTGAGGTTGAAGGTTTATCAAAGCTTTATCTTTCCTCAGAAAGGAGATCTGCTGCTTCTCATAGACCTGAGATGCTGCCTGAGGATCCCCCCTCCCTTAATTATATGTATTGTCCTTAATATTGACTAATATTTACATTTATGCATTATTTTGCATGTATAGTATACTTTTTTAAGTTTCTTGGTGCACAATGATTTGACATGCGTACTGGGCAATTGGAACAGGAATTTTGCATGACTGGATTAAGAAACTGATGCTCATAACTATTTAGGAAATATATGAATTACTAATAGAAAAACAATTATTTAAACCACAGTTCAATTCACCTTGATGTAAATGAATTTATCTGGTTCCAATTGAACCACTCTTAAACTGGGAACTGTAGAAACACATTCTTATGGTCTTCTCTGTTTAAACATTTGGCTACTCTGGTGATTTACAAGCAAAACCAGTTCCTTGTAAATTGTCTTTTATGTTCCGGATGCAGTGGATTCATTATTTTCCATCAGCTCAACAATTCAATATGCTGTTTAAGGTTATTCAAATACAACACAGTCAGCATCAAGGATGATGGGAATTTTATGACTCTCTTGCGCGTTAAATGGCTTTTGCAGCAATTCTTGTCTATGACCTCTGCCAGAAATATTGGTAAAAAGCTGATTACTTGCTGCTCCATTTCAGGTACTTTGCCAAGTAAGAGCAAGAAAGCTCTGCTGAGAATAAGGTGAATTAGTTAGTCTTTTCTTCTCCAATTCTCAGAAAAATGTTAGAATTATACACACAGGCAAGCAAATTTATAACTAAAGGCAGCATCCAGAGGGGTAGCTGCAGCCATGCTGGTTCCATTGACCTACTGCTAGTGCAATGGAGAGTTCGTACTGTGTAAAGAAACTCTAGAAACAAGCAGAAGCACATCCTTTAGTCCTGGATTTGTCCATGGAAGTCCCTTATGCAAGGTATATTGAGATTTCCAGTTGTGGACACAAGCATTTCCATTTATTTCCAGTTCCTACACAAAGTACCCACTCCCCATCATACTAGCTGTGAACTCACCAGCACTTGGGTGATCTTGGATACTGGTCTAAGAGAGTAAACCTAAGCATGTTTCATTGGAACTACAGCCCAAATTAGATATGACACTTGTCATATTGTTCACTAGTGCAAAGCTTATTCTTCCCTTGTGTAGCTGATTTTCTTTTACAAAGAGCCCATGCAAGACAACACAAGCTAGATCCAGGCTGTATGGCTTGGGAAAGGGGACTTCCCACCGTGGTTCCACTCAAGAATCCTTCCCACAGCTTCCCATCAGCCTTGCTATTCACAGTAAGGGAAGTTCTGTTTGTGCTAATGAGAATTTTACTCCACCATATTCCCCATGCATGCTATTCTTAGCGGGAGAAATTTTCTTTCAGATCCCCTTCACACACCCCATGGTCCTGTCCCAAACCACAGGATACCAGCTAATTGTGAAAGCAAAGGCACCCACACAGTAGCAAACTATAAGACAAATGTCTCATCTATCATGAGCAGTATCTCCCTTCCTCATTTCACTCTACCAGAGTTAGATGAGACTTTAGAGACACAGCCTCTTTGTTAGAGCTTACCAGGTTACAGAACAATATAAATCAAGGTAATGATCTCTCTGAAATGTGGGAGAAGCACCTGCCCATATGAAGACTTGAATCCAAATCCCTTCCCTTCCTTCCCTTCCCTGCCAAGATTCTGATTCCACCCTCCAGGTGGCTTGTGCTGCTTGAGGGCTAGGAGGCAGAATGCCGGACATCTCTTAACTGGTCCGCTCACTTCACCTTTCAGCTGCTCACAGGGTCAAGGAACCCTGCTCAATCTCTCCCCCTCCATCCAGTTCTGAACTGTCTACCTCATTTCCTAAGGCAGTCTGGTTCTCATGCGTAGAGTATCTTTACTGGGTAACCTTAGCACTGCCAAATCATTCCCACAAATCAGAGAGAACTGATCCCTTTCTCTACACGACTTACTTTTGCTCTAAGTAAGGTTGTGCTGACCCATTTGTGTTTCTACTGGGTATTGTCCACCCCACTGGCTACTCATTGCCAGATTGGGTTTTTTCCTTCTCTGCAAGAGTATGCAAAAAATATCTCTCTTGTTTTGGAACTTTCACCGGTATGTAACATTTTGTGTCTTTTCCTTAGCTCACCATAAAACCAATGAGCAGAACAGACATACTCACACACAGACAAAAGACTGCTGCACTGCAGAGTCTGAAGATAGATCATATGTATATAAGATATTGTATTTTTATTTTATTTTTAAGGAGTGTATATTAGCATAAAAAGGTAAAGGTAAAGTCCAGTCATGCCTGACTCCAGGGGACGGTGCTCATCTCTGTTTCCTAGCTGAGGGAGCCAGCGTTTTTCCGCAGACAGTCTCCGTGGTCATGTGGCCGGCATGACTAAACACCGAAGCACACGGAATGCTGTTACCTTCCCACTGAAGTGGTACTTTTTTACCTACTTGCATTTGCATGCTTTCGAACTGCAAGGTTGGCTGGGATGGAGCAACGGGAACTCACCCCATTGTGCAGATTTGAACCAGCGACCTTTTGATCAGCCAGCCCAGCACCACAGCAGTTTAAACCACTGCACCACCTGCATCGTTAGACAAATTTTGTAGTTCTGCATTCCCAAATTTCTGGAACATTTCTGAAAATGGATAGTTCAGTGCACAGTTCTGGAATATTTAGAAAATGGTCGTCACAGCTCAGAAAAGGCAGTTTGCTATGTATCAGATCCACAGAAATCTGATGTCATTTCAGTTCAATATACATTTCTCCCTTTTAGTGGGAATGTGTGCACAGGACTGTGGCTTTAAGGTATCTTTGAATCATTTTTATTTTCTTCCTTTTCAGTATATTTTTCCTTTTAAAACTTTTGGTGAATGTATTTCCCAC
The DNA here is from genome assembly GCF_004798865.1 of Varanus komodoensis. Taxonomy (NCBI): domain Eukaryota; kingdom Metazoa; phylum Chordata; class Lepidosauria; order Squamata; family Varanidae; genus Varanus; species Varanus komodoensis. The sequence goes on along the minus strand of NW_025336087.1, from coordinate 32,354,288 downwards.
ATTCCCACTTAAAATGCAGTTTAAGTTTTATCATCAAAATACTTTTGGCCTGTTATCAAAACAGTTCAAGTCCTTTTCCTTTTTATAGCAACTTTATAGGTATCTTTTTTATTTTAGTTGCTTTGTAAATTTTTAAAGCAAAAATGTACTGATTTTGTAACTATTACACAAAAACTAATATAACAACTCAGCATCATGCATTTCTTGCACTTAGCAGTTGAATGTTCCTCAAAGCCACAATATTGTCAAACCACATTTCCAATTTTGATGTGCACTTCTCCAGTTTGGAGATTTCCTTTTGGAAGTTTTCACATTCTGACTTTGATGTTACTAGGAGACTTGCCCATTTCCTCACACAAGGATAATTGGAAATTAGAGGCTGGTAAGCTTAACATCTATTCTGGCTGAGACAGAATTAGTAAGCATATCAAAAAACAAGTCCTATTGAAAAAGTCCTGTTGGCTTCT
>NW_025336087.1:32348948-32353721 GCF_004798865.1 Varanus komodoensis | reverse complement strand
AGAAGCCAACAGGACTAAGCAGTCAGTAAGCACTTGGTCTAGGATGATCTGATAAAAAGATTCCTTAGACTTCTAAAAGACTTTTGACAAAGTCTCTTGCCAAAGACTCCTGACCAAACTTAGCAGTCATGGAGTAAGAGGGGAAGACCTCTTGTAGATCAGGAAATTGTTAAAAAACAGAAAACAGAGAGGAGTAATAAACTGTAAAAAGGGATTGAGAGAAATTCCAAAGGAATCCTTCTAATGGGCATCAGTATGACAAATGCAGTTTAGTGTAAGCAAGGGCAAAGTAATGCATGCTTTATAAGGTGCACTGAAGGTCACTCAGTTCCTGAGAAATATGCCTGGACAATCTTTAAGTCAGGGCCATATTTCTTACCAAGATTCTGGACTGGCCAAAATGTTGGTACCCTTGTTGTTTTGGACAAGTGTTTGGCAATCAGGCAAACATTTCCAAAGCTACCTGAGAATGAATCCCGGTCTTTACTAAGCAGATCCTAAGCAGGGTCATTTTGGCCCTGAAGCAATCATTCAGAGCTTCATTGTCTTTCCTGCCAACTTTCCATTCCTATATTTCAGGAAGAGAAGGCATGGAGACAAGGTGCCAGAAGAATGCCAGTGAAATGCACAGCACAATTTATGTGTCCAGAGAACCAGCACATTTGGGAAAATCCTGCAAAAAACTCCAGGCAAACCAGCCTTGAACTTGGTTGTCTGCAAATTTACTGTCCTCCAGTCCTATTAACATATTTTTGCTATTTTGTTCCCATGTATCCAATCATAATTCTATTCCATCCAATTTCTATAAAACTTTTTCAATTTTCAATTGTGTAATTGTGCTATTCTGCTATAGCACAGTGCCACCTATGTTAATCCCTTAATCTGAAGTTTGTTTTATTTTGTTTTGCATTGCAAGGTGGGATGGAAGCACAGATGTCAAGTGGCAAAAACATTGAGTCTGACCCTTAGACCTTTAGGTCCTTTTCAATGATACTTTTGAAAGACAGATAGAAGGACATTTTAATGAAATGTGTGAGACTCCATTGATAAAAGGAGAAGTGATAACTCCTGCCTGATCTAACCAGCACACGTGCTTGTTGGAAGTACAATGACTACAGGAATAAGGCATGCCTGGTTTACAGGGAAAGCAACTGAAAAAAAGATCTTGTCATCAGATGATACAACCAGGAAAGACGAGCCACTTTCTAGTCCAAAACAAGGCAATAGTCTTTTGGTCTTATCAGCTGCCTACCTGTGTCAATGGGTCCCCTTTTCAGTGCAAAAAGGACCCTTGACCAACTGGTCCAGCCTTCAAAACAATACGCCTCTTTGCCAAAGTCTAGCCCTTGTGATAATTTCACTTGCTGGTCCCATCAAAGGAGATCTGCAGTGCTTTTCAGGTGGTCTCCCACAAGCAGAACGCTAGTATAGATCAGCAGTGGTCTGAGACAACAAAACGCCAATAGAATAGCTGCTCATCATGAGGATCTGAGCCAGGTGTTTAAAGAGCGGAGAGCCATCTAACATGTCCACAAGTTCTGGCTAGGAATGGGATACAGAAAGAGAATCCTAAGAGCAACATACCATTTCTCCTTGAATAACTGCAGATGCCATCTGGTGGTAAATATGCAGTGCTAAATCTGAAGCATTAATGTGACTAATTCATAGAATTTGTACTGTGCATTCTATGCTTTGAGAACAGAGGGGTGCCTTCCAGACACGTGTGTCTGTGTGTCTAGGACAACTTTGTGCTTAGTGAGCTGATTAAAGATAACTTTGCAGTTGGGACTTTGCCAGCCATAAATAACTCGGGATCACTTCCTTCTCCTTGTGCAGTGAGTGCACTGGTCCACTGATTACCAAGGAATAATTCAAACTGAGGTACCCCCTTGACTCACTTGAAGTGCTGAACAAATTTGGCTGTGCAGCCAATGCAGATGTTAAGGCTTCTTTTCTTTTACCTCTATCTAAAATCTTTCCTCAGTGAGATCAACAGAATCTGAAATTTTGCAGTAGGGCAAGCAAGGCTTATACGGAGTGTTGCTTTGCATTTTTCTCACTCTGTAATTGTGTCCCAAGTGTCTTCTACAAGTAAAATATCACTTCAATACAGTTTTGAAGAAGCTATTAATTTCTTACCACTTGAAAAAGAAGTATAGTGAGCTGAAAAAAACAGGATAGGTAAACATAGGTAGCTTTTATTTTTAATTAGCATTTTGATATCATTCACACTTTGAAAATCAACATTACAAATTTCACTAAAGGCCAAAGGTTTTCCCTTCATCTCTCCAGTAAATGCGTCATATCAAGAGATGAGTCATTAATCTCTGGATTTTAAACAATCTTTCATGAAGAGTTAGTCAAAAGTGGATCTCAACCAGGTCTCCCAAACATTGTGACAGAATCAGCCACTGCTCTAAATAATGAGTAAATTACTGCATTTTATATAGTGACTAGGGACCTCATAGTGCAATCGAAACATTTAAATATTCAAGCTTTATGTCACCCCTGAGAGGTAGATAAGCATAAATTTAGCTGCTGACAGGTAGTTAGATAGATATGGAAGAGGATTAGTAAGATGGTATTACGTTGCTGCAAATCTACTTATGGCAGTTTATATTCCCACAGTGGGACTTCATCTCCTCATAAATACAGGAACCCTTGGTAGAGCAATCAGACAAATTTTGTTGCCGGGTGGTCAACTGGCTGGCTGTAGAATGACACAGACTTCCCACTGTGCTAATGAGATGCAACTTCTTTTTGTAGATGTGTTTGTCTTAATTGGTGCTCTCATGTTCCTTGTCTATGTACTTTCTCAGAACACAATCTGCTTGCAACTGGAAATGCATTTGCACATGTCTGTATTAGGGTTCTAATGCTTACCTAACAACTGGTGGGGCTGGTACTGCTCTTACCACAGTTAATCCTTTTGCTTATCCCCACCCCCATATATCTATACTGCACTTATTATTCCCCATTTCTCATGTTTTTTAAAAACGCCCTAACTACCACATCCAGAGATAAACACTGAACTATTTTTGTATGTTTATGAAGAATATATGTAAGAAAGTGTCTAATCCATAGAAGATAAGGTAATAAAACCTAAGACAGTTTTTAGAGAATTAAAATAAGGGTGACTCTTGTGCCACCCCTTCCTCTCCCACACACACTTAGTTGTGGACAAAAAGAATGGACATGGGAGTCATTTCTCTGGAGCATTTTCATGAATTTAGTTTAGCCTGAAGACCTCCAGAGCAGCTTCTCACAAAATAAAGGGAAAATGCAATTAAGATCAGAACAAAATGACCAAGATGGTTGAGAATTTCTATACAAAGGACATTCTAAAGGCACAATTACAGACAAGGAAAAAAGGTAGAAGACAACAGAAGATGCCCATGTGGCTTCACAAAAAGGTTTAGAGGTGATCCGAAACAAAAAGTACATGTATAGGAAGTACATGACAAAAGGTGATCTACTGGAGAAGGAAATGGCAACCCACTCCAGTATGCTTGCCACGAAAACCCCATGGAAAATTCTAAAGGACAAAACGATATGACGCCCAAAGATGAGCCCCAAGAAGTAGCAGCTAAAACCATCCCAAAGAAAAAGAAATGCAAGAAAGCAAAATGGCTGTCTGAGGAAGCTTTACAAATAGCTGAGGAAAGAAGGGAAGTGAAAGGCAAGGGAGAAAGAGAGAAATACACCTAATTGAATGCAGAATTCCAGAGAATAGCTAGAAGAGATAAGAATGTCTTCTTAAATGAACAGTGCAAAGAAATAGAAGAAAACAATAGAATAGGGAGGACCAGTGATCTCTTCAAGAAAACTGGAGACATGAAGGGAATGTTTCATTCAAAGATGGGCATGATAAAGGACCAAAATGGCAGGGACTTAACAGAGGCAGAAGAGATTAAGAAGAGGTGGCAAGATTACACAGAAGACCTATACAAGAAAGAGCTAAACATCCCTGATAACCACGATGCGGTGGTCACTGACCCCAAGCTAGACATCCTGGAATGTGAAGTCAAATAGGGCTTAGGAAACCTTAGCACAAGCAAAGCTAGTGGAGGCAACAGTATTCCAGCTGAGCTATTCAAAATCCTAAAAGACAATGCAGTAAAAGTGCTACACTCAATATGCCAGTAAACTTGGAAAACTCAACAGTGGCCACAGGATTGGAAAAGGTCAGTTTACATTCTGATGCCAAAGAAGGGCAATGCCAAAGAATGTTCAAACTACTGTACCATTGCACTCATTTCACATGCTCAAAATCCTACAAGCTAGACTCCAGCAGTATGTGGACCGAGAACTACCAGAAGTACAGGCAGGATTTCGAAGAGGCAGAGGAACTAGAGATCAAATTGCCAACATACCCTGGATCATGGAGAAAGCTAGGAAGTTCCAGAAAAACATCTACTTCTGCTTCATTGACTATGCTAAAGCCTTTGATTGTGTGGATCACAACAAATTGTGGCAAGTTCTTAAAGAGATGGGAGTACCTGACCATCTTATTTGTCTCTTGAGAAACCTATATGCAAGGTAAGAAGCAACAATGAGAACTGGACACGGAACCACTGATTGGTTCAAAATTGAGAAAGGAGTTTGGCAAGGCTGTATACTGTCGCCCTGCCTATTTAACTTATATGCAGAGCACATCATGAGAAAGGCAGGGCTAGATGAATCACCAGTTGGAACTAAGATTGCTGGGAGAAATATCAACAACCTCAGATATGCAGATGATACCACTCTAATGGCAGAAAGTGAAGAGGAACT
>NW_025336087.1:32344316-32348848 GCF_004798865.1 Varanus komodoensis | reverse complement strand
CTCGCCCTGCCTATTTAACTTATATGCAGAGCACATCATGAGAAAGGCAGGGCTAGATGAATCACCAGTTGGAACTAAGATTGCTGGGAGAAATATCAACAACCTCAGATATGCAGATGATACCACTCTAATGGCAGAAAGTGAAGAGGAACTAAAGAGCCTCTTGATACAGGTGAAAGAGGAGAGTACAAAAGTTGGCTTGAAACTCAACATTAAGAAAACTTAGATCATGGCATCCAGTCCTCTCGCTTCCTGGCAAATAGATGGGGAAGAAATGGAGATAGTGACAGATTTTATTTTCCTAGGCTCCAAGATCACCGCAGACGGGAACTGCAGCCAAGAAATTAAAAGACGCTTGCTCCTTGGGAAGAAAGCTATGGCAAATCTAGACAGCAGACTAAAAAGCAGAGACATCACCCTGCCGACAAAAGTGCGTATAGTCAAGGCTATGGTTTTCCCAGTTGCAATGTATGGCTGTGAAAGCTGGACCATAAGGAAGGCTGAGCGCCAAAGGATTGAGGTCTTTGAATTGTAGTGCTGGAGGAGACACCTGCGAGTCCCTTGGACCGCAAGGCAATCAAACCGGTCAGTCCTAGAGGAGATCAAACTTGACTGCTCTTTGGAAGGCCAGATAGTGAAGATGAAACTCAAATACTTTGGCCACCTAATGAGAAGGAAGAACTCCCTGGAGAAGAGCCTAATGTTGGCAAAAGAAGAAGGGGATGGCAGAGGATGAGGTGGCTAGATGGAGTCACTGAGGCAGTTGGTGTGAGTTTAAGTGGACTCCGGGGGATGGTGGAGGACAGGAAGGCCTGGAGAAATGTTGTCCATGGGGTCGTGATGGGTCGGACATGACTTCGCGACTAACAACAACAAGGACATTTGTTGCATTTGAGGGCTGCTTCCTAACACAACATTCTTTGTGTGGCTTCAAAGAAACTTGCATTTCTTAGGGTAACCTTAAGATAACTAAGATCACGGCATCTGGTCCTCGCTTCCTGGCAAATAGATGGGGAAGAAATGGAGGTAATGACAGATTTTATTTTCCCAGGTGCCAAGATCACTGCAGACGGGGACTGCAGCCAAGAAATGCTTGCTCTTTGGGAGGAACGCTATGGCAAATCTAGACAGCATACTAAAAAGCAGAGACATCACCCTGCCGACAAAGGTGCGTATAGTCAAGGCTATGGTTTGCCCAGTTGCAATGTATAGCTGTGAAAGCTGGACCATAAGGAAGGCTGAGAGCTGAAGAACTGATAACAAGTGCTTTTAATAACAAGTACTTTTAGAGAGCTAGTTTCTCCGCACTGGTTTGGGCCATAAAATATCAAGACTTATGATCTTACAGTATGGATAAACGAACAGAAAAAAGTGTTCACAGGGAAGATGCACTGTAGAACTGCACTGGCTCATCATATGTTTCATTCATGGAGCAAAATGCTAGCAACAAGGCCTTGTGTTCCTTTTAGGAAGATCAACTTCCCGTTCTTTAGCCAGCTAAGATGTCGAATTTTCATTGCCAGCTTAGAAAGTATGGGATAAATGGAAAAATAAATAATCAAGTACTTTCTACATTTTGTATTGTGAAAGCTTTTATCTTATGATTAATTTGAAGATCCATGTTTACCATGACTAATCATAATCATTTTTGCTTCAAAGCCACTTTAGCTTTGATTTATGACTTCTAAGGCATTCTGTAGTTTGAACAACAATGCCATCATTTACCTAAATGGCTGCTTCTACTGCTATATTTCACCATTTGAAACTGATCATTACAAAACTGACTATCCATATGATTATTAATTAAATGTTTATAAGGGCAAACATTTATCATGCAATTGGCTGTCTTTCGAATTAAGAATTAAATGCATTGCGATTCTGCATGGAAACCATGTGTCTGGGACAGGAGGTAGCTACTATCTGTTTCTATCTGACCTTATGTTTGGCCAAATTTGCCGTAACAGCCCATATTACTTGCTTTTCTGAGTCAACGCTTCAGAAGAAGATTTGGCACGACTCTCCAGTGTCCTAGCCACATATCTGTGATTTTTCAAAAAGCTGCAGTGGTTCACCAAATCATATTTTTGAGAATATTTCTGAGCAGCTAGTTAGTAGTCATACCTGATTGCATCAGTCGAGGATGGCTGGAAGTTTTCTGGAAGCAAAGATGACAAAACTGAGCTGTCATTTGGATGCATCATGAGAAGAGAAGACTCACTGGAGAAGACAATCATGCTACACAAAGTTGAAGGTGAGGAAGACCAAATATGAGACTCCATAAAGGAAGCCACGGACTTGAGATTACAAGAGATCATCAGGGCTGTTAGGTACAGAACATTTTAGGGACGGAACAGCATGCATTCATACAGGGTTTCCATAAGTTGGGGATGACTTGACAGCATGTAACAACAACATACTCTGTATAGCAGGTTTTGGAGAACAGAGGTAGGAGGCTGCTGTTCCACTCATATTCTGCTTGTGAGATTCCGGTCGTCCACTGAGCAAACAAAATGCTGGACTACATAGACCATTGGTCTGATCCATCATTGCTCTTATGTTGTTATGTGTCAAGGAATAAAAGGAACATCATAGTCGGAGTCTACTACCAAGTACCCAATCAAGGAGAAGGCGAATATGACAACTTTGTTAAGCAAATAGCCAGGATTTCAAGGAAGTGTGATGTGACCCAGATACACTGTAACAGCTTCAGTTAGCCAGATATCTGTTGGGCGAAAAATTCTGCCAAAAGTGGCCCCTCCAAGATCCTGATAAATTGGTTTGGGCATGTTTAGATTTGATAAGAGAAAATTGAGGCAGGGGGGATGTTGATAATGCTTTTCAAATATTTGAAAGGGTGTCAAACAGAAGAGGACTGGGATCTCTTCTCGTTCATCTCAGAGTGCAGGGCATGAAATAATGGGCTTAAGTTACAAGAACTCAGATTCTGGCTTGACATCAGGAAAAATCTCCTGACTGTTATAGCATTACAGCAATGGAACCAATTACTTAGGGAGGTCATGGGCTGTCCCACACTGGAGGCATTGAAGAGGCAGTTGGACAGCCATTTGTCAGGGATGCTTTAACTAGGACTTCTGCATTGAGCAGGGAGTTGGACTCCACGGCCTTATGGGTCCTTTCCAACTCTACTATTCCATGATCCTATGCCGACAAAGAGTGGGCATGAATATTTATTTCTCTCTGATGGGAGGGAATTGACATTCTGTAAAAGAAAAGGCTGCATATGCAGAAGGCTCCTCAGCTCAACATTTTGGAAATCCCACCTCCTTTCAAGATAATGCCCAAACCAATTTATCAGGATCTGTGTAGCATTTTCAGGCAGCTTGAGGGGCTGCCATGGGAAGGAAGCTAGGGGCAGTTTATGCCTGCCTACATAGCTGCTCCTGCTTAAATACGGATCCAAGCCCATCCGTTGTATTCTGAAGTAGTACAGACCAGACAGATGACACCATATGCCTTTTCTGAATATGTCAATCAATCCCTAATACCAACTTCTGAACTTCCAATTGGAATAATATTTCTCAGCTTTCCTGAGAAAATTCCAAGCAGCTGAAGTGTATTTTCTATTTCCCTCCATAAAAAGATGCTAATACAAGCAGATATAAGTAGATTTTATTCTGTAGCAGTTACTGGATACTGAGGAAGAGAAATATTTAAAAAATCCAAAGAGGTTCTGGAAAAATCAATTAGTGGCAAGTGAGCTGTGAAAGGACTTCATGGCCTTTGTATTGATCCCTGTTTTCCTTCACTGTTGGTGTTGTACCAGTTGACTTATGTTTTGTTTAATTTTGCTCTCTAATGGCTCATACACACATGCATGTTTAAAGGGTCCTATAAATGCTCCTCTCCACCCCATCCTTCAACTCTGAGGCTCTGCAATCGCAATACTGCTAAATGCTCTCAAGGAAGGGGAAAGAAAAGCTTCCAGGACTCATGGTATATATTTAGAGAGCTGCCTAGTTGGATAGAATTGGAACTGGGTGGTTGTCTTTTCTTTCCCTTTTGGCATCTGTTCAGTGGACTGAGCAGTTATAAAGAAGAAAAAGTAGGAACATGTGCCTGCATTATTTGTTTATTTTAGGCATAAATTAAATTGAACATTAAGAAATCGTTCCCTCCTGCTGTTCAGATGAGCTTCTCACAGTGGTTTTCATGATCATCTAAATCAGGGAAAGGGAACTTCAGGACCAGGAGAAAAATCTAACCCTGTTGGTGTCACATGGAGCAACCCATGTGGCCAGATGCCTTTTCTTCAACCACCATTTGTTTCTTTCCTAGCTTTTGTGCAGTTTTTCCTCCATTCTGAAATGAGAAAAAGACAAATAAATAAGCAAACAATAAATTGAAAAAGAGAATGTTGATTAGCAATACGAGAATAAGGAAAATTGTCCAAAGCAACCATGAAAATTGCAAGTGTTGATTACCCGGTTCTGAAAAAGATAATTATCAGGACTGTTAAAAGAACCACAGCTTTATAGGAATAATAATTATCTAAAAATGAATATATGAAGCAA
>NW_025336087.1:32091331-32344216 GCF_004798865.1 Varanus komodoensis | reverse complement strand
TTGCTTCATAACAAACACAGAAGTAATAAAGATGTAACTAACAGGATGAAATTTACATGAATGTAATGGGATGGCAGCATGAGACATACTACCTACATATTTCCCAAGAAGATCCCATTTCCATGCATTTCTCACACAAACAATGCTGAAGGTTGTGGTTTGCTTTCATGCTTCAGGCATGGTGGATCAATGTGTGCAGAAGGAGATAACTTTGAAGTTGCTGTTATTCAGTAGGCAAGATTCCTACTTAATCTTGGCAATGGATTAGTGAGGGTAATTAGGTGATGAGTCGATTTGTTGCCAGCAAATAGCACCCTGACATATGCATTCAGCAGAGCAGGAACGGAACATTAAGACACAGATTTCAAATGAAAGCAAATCATTCTGTGATATACTGTAACCAATACACCACTCGACATTTAATTAATATTATAGATATCTGAGCAGCTAACATCAAGCTGAGGTTATAAAGATATATTGATACAAAACAATGATAATAGAACTGGTTCAATCTGTTGATTGTATTCACACTGAACAGCACAGTAACACATTTTTCAGGGACTAGATTTTATTTTGATAAAGGGATGTCTGCTGTCTCCTTCTTCAAAAATTCCAGGAAATGTTAGGTGATGTGCTTTCATTTTGGTATTTGAAGAAGTGTCTCTGGATATAGTCTATTGGAAGTTGTATTAATCTCATAGAGACGGGTAATTTTATTCAGCTTGATTTTATTCAGCATGGTGATACCAGAATTTCTTAAAGGATCATACATCCATTTCAGTACATCTCAGAATATCTGTTAAATAACTTTTTAACTGTCTCATGTACATAGCCCTGATATCCACTTCAAATCCCATCCTTTAAAATGAGACCCTTCCACTGCCTGTGTCTGCTGTTCTCTCCATTGTCTTACCTCTGTCCCTCTCCTTTACTTAAGACAAAAATAGGAAAAGGCATACAGGTGCCACAGGTGAGACTTTTAGGTTAGGACGTCGCCCACCATAATTAAGTAACCATTGACTATAGCTAATATTTTCACTATAAAACCTTAAAATAACTATGTCTCCTTCCCCAAACCCAAGAGTGAGGAGAGGGGCAATTGTAGCTCACAAAGAAGCACATTCCACAGTTTGCAAGCAACAGGGGAGAAAGCCTTGGGCTGCTGTGGAAATGGGTACCCTCAGAAAGGTCTCTTACGATCTAGACAGGTTCAATACAAGACAGATGACCCTTTTGATTTATTTATATAGTGAATATACCCTCTTCTTAAGTCCTCTGAGTGGTTACAATAAAAATTAAAACCCAAACTAACAATCAAAGCAACATTCTCTACATGGCTGAAATTTCAAGTAGCCACAGTCTCGCCAACTGGATGTGGAAATGAGGCCTCGGTTGGTATTCGGAGAGAAACTGCAACAGCCATTACATGCCTTTAGGGAAAAAATACAATTTTGTTGGGTTTGTGTGTGTTTTAATTCTGTCTGAAGTTAATTCATAATTTTATTTGCCTTTTCTCTTTGGACTTCATGAAGGAATTGCAACAAGTACAGCATGCATTCTGCTTTAGACTGACACCAGAGGGATATTTTCCTAATTGGTGCTATAATATTTTCTGGATACAATTGTTTCATGAGCACTGCTTGTTGTGATTGTCTATTTAAAGTTTCCAGGTTCCTGCAGCCCTTAGGTTTGACAGCTATTGTGTGAGGGAAATGGACTCAGGGCTTTGGCTCAGTGTTATTGCAATGATTCCGTGCATTAAAGCCTCAGCAATGTGAAAATGAGAGCTGCTTAGGTGTTGGATAATAACTGCCAAACCTGTCAGTCTCCATGTCAAGGATGACTTCCGCTCCATGGGAAGCACAGATTGATGAGCTAAACGTGGGTCTTCAAGCTGTGGAAAATCTAATTAGCTGCAATATCTAAAGGGAAAGTGCTTTGGAATCCGCATATTAAAACTGCATCAATGGAAAAAATTTCTCAACCTGTGGAAGAATGATCTAGCTATTGTGCTTACAAGAAAACATCACTTCTAATGTATTTCATTGACAAAAAAAACTATTTGGCGCCTTTTCATTCACAGTTACATGAAAATAGACGGCTGCCCCTGCATTAGACGCTTGTTGCATGTCCCTAAAATAGCAAGATAGCAATCTGTGGGGAAGACATTTTATTATACTTAAAAATCACATTCAATTTCAGAACTTCTTGTTTAGATGTTACACTGAATTCACAAAAAGGTGAGAAGGGGAGTCTCCTGCTGGCTGTGTCACCTCTTACATGTATCTCTGTATAACCTGTGAAGAAGTCTATACAGGGACAACCGGCATGTGCATAAACTCTCCATATGTGACCACCCATTTAAGGACCCCTGAGTCTACCTACAGAGCACAGCTTGCACATGCACAAAATGTTCCATAGGTCATGCTGAATAGCTACAGGGCCCAGTGTCAGGACCAGTGGACACAAATAGGCACAGTCCCATTCTGATCTATGCATCTCAGTGCAATTCTAAAAAAACTGGACAGCCATCCGATTGGGATGGTGTAAATTGTTGTGCTGTAACAGCAGGGGGTTGGGCCCAATGGCCTTAAAGGCCCCTTCCAACTCTATTATTCTATGATTCTATGAGCTTTCCAAAGCCAGAGCCAGTTTTAAGATATCTACAAAGTGAATAAAAACAAGTTAATTAATGGAAATGTCTTCCTGCCTGCCTGCCTTCTCCTCTCTGTGTCTGGAGTTATGGACTGGGATTTCAGGATGATAGTGGGAGGGGAAAAACTTAAATCTTTTCACCCAGGGTGCCAAAGGCTGTATTGGCTTACACTGAAGTAAATGTGCATGATTTTGGCCTCCAGAATATGATGGGTAAAAAAGACACAAAATAATAATAGAAAATCCTCTTTGTAGTTGGGGTCTGAAATATAGATGTCAGATGCTGACAATCAAAGCATGAACCAAAAATTGACTGCTCTTTTTTTGAAGAGAAAGAACAACCACACTTGTTTTGAGGCGGGCCCTCCAATGACATGATATACCATTCTCTATTTTTGTCCCTACCTCCTGCCCTTTCAGCGACTATCTCTTCTAGATCAGGAATTGCATTACTTCAGGATCTATTTTATACAATCTCTTCTGAGTATTCCTTCTATTTTTATTTTCTAAAACCCAAAATCAACCAAATAAAAGCCTGGTTTGTAGAATCAGATAATTCTGTGCTTTGTTTTAAAGATGAGAACTGAATTTGCTCTGAGGACCACAATTCTGGTTACTCAAGCTTTCTCCATTTGAACAAAATGTTGAACAGAAGAGAATGTTAAGACATTTTGTTGATTCTGTGGTTAGACAATTGGCAAGCACAAATACTTGTTCCTTTACTGCAAAACTCTCAGAGATCTAGTGACAGTCTGAGACCTACCTTTACCCACCATTATTTACTTTCCAGAGAGTACACATTGATATTTACAGTAACCTGCTTGTTCTGGATTGGGGATTTCCAACCTTGGGCTGAATGTGGGCCACAGAGATTCCTCTTCTGGCCTGTAGAGCCTCTTTGGGATACTCCAGTAGACTGGCTTAGCCTCCAAATACCATCACCTGGAGTAATGCTACCTGGAAGAGTCCCTGTTGCTCTACTTGATGTGGGCAGGGATCTAGGCAGTGAGGGACCTGGCTGGCACTGGAAAGTCAGCACCTCCTCCTAGTACCAGCCAAACCAATTCAACATTATGTACATGGAGACAAAACACATTGCCTGAAGCTGTGTGGAAAATAAATGCTACACTGCGCATTCTGCCACTGGGATGAACATGGTAGAGGTAGGGATAAAGGAGAAATCCTGAACAAAATCCTTGAGCATCACTAAAAATTAGGATCCAAATAAATCTTAAACTGTGAGGTATGAGCTTGGTGGACAATTTAATAAAGAGAAGAAGCAGGAGTCATTTGAAAAATGGTTGGTCAAAACAACATAGCAAAAATATTTTTTTAGACAGCTAGTATGTATTCATTGACTACCTGAGTGGGAGGGATGCTGCCATGGTATTTGATGATCTGATGCTTGAATACATTTCAGGTTTCCTCCTCAAAAACAGAGTTCCTATTCATGAAGGGAAAACCTTATATATGAACATAGTGTGTACAATCCAGCTCCAGTGATATACGTTCATTTAATGTGGTCTCCACATACATTTTATTTATTATTAAATTTTTATCCTGCCCTATTAGCCCTAAGGCTTCCTAGGCAGGGTACAAATAAAAATATAAATTTTAAGATTGCTAGGTCCAAACTCACTCTGGCTTTATCCCACTTCCACTGAGAGGAAGGAAGAATACATTTTTTTTCCTGGAAAAACTTAGAATATTTTTCACTAGCTTGGTTAGAGAAAGGCTTATCGGTAGTTCTGCTACATATGCACAGATATATATCAAGTATTTTGTATTCACACATTATTTTGAGCAGAATCTTGGCTGCCATGTTGCACATGAACACCTTATAAAGCTGACAAAATCTAAATGGAAAAAAATTAAGTGATATTATGATAATGTTGTATTAGATATGTTTTGAGGAGGAGTGGTATTTCTTATTAGTAGGCTGTATAAAACTTATAGGACACTCTACTGATTGCTCCTTTGTCAGTGAAAAAAGAAGTTAGGTCACAGAGGGGAAAAAAACAGGAAAAAAATTCAATTACATTTACAGCGGCAGCTGAAGGGGAACAAAATCAATGAAAGGAGCATACTTATTAGAGACCCATAGTTGCCATAAAACTGAAACTAAATCACATTGACAGCATCTGAACTTCAGGTAAATTGCTTTGAATTCAGAATGGGAGCCTAGAGAAATAATGGAAATAATATTGCAGTTGCTGGGAGAGGGGAGAATATCATTTGTATATATTTGTTGTGGTTCTGGATTGGATAGGCACATAGCACTTATACACTATCTATATTTTAAAGTAGGGACTGCTATTACTTATTGAACAGCTAAAAACGTCACTATCAGTTGCACTGGGCACCACCAATGAACATACCTTCACTTGTCCAGCAGGGATAGATAATCTTGTCAATTCTGGTTTTTCCTTTTGCTGAATATATTCTGTATTTATTTATTTCTATATGGTTCCAAAGCTATACATATTTTAATGTTATTTTCACAAATATATGCACATTTCTGTGCACTTTCGCACAATATATGCATTTTGTATGCCGTTTTGATTGGAGAGCACCACAGTAGCATTTGGAGAAGTGAAAGGATGACAGAGTTGTGATGTAGTATTCAAAAAAGGGCAAAACTAGGTAAATTTACATTAAAATGCAAAATAAACAAAATTTCCCTCCATCCATATCAAGCAGTGATAGAAGGAGAGGCATCGGTCAAACCCCAAAGGAATTGTCAAGATCCACTCACTCTTCTCTTTCTACATTTGTCTTCCTTAAGTATAGAATGGTTATCCCCGGGTTCCCATTATTTTATCAAATGCAAGTAAGTTGCCTAAGTACAAAATGAAAAGTTTGGTTTAAATTCCCTTTCAGCATGCTTTGGTGATGGCCTCCCAACCATCCTGGGCCCTGAGGTCATTAGAAGACATTCTCCTGGAGCTTCCACATGGACCAACAACTGGACAGGAGTCCACCAGGAGAACAGCCTTCAGTGTGGCAATTGATTATGTCAGTCTGAATTTGCATCATAGAATAAGTAACCATGCAGCAACTGCATGATGAAGTTGAAATTTGTTTAGACCTGCTCTTTCCATGCAATCCTGTATCTGGATCGTGAAGTAAATTCTATTGAGTTCTCAGGCAAGCAGGTTTAGAATTCAAGCAATGTGTAGCATAGTGATTTACTACGATGAATCTACTTCTGGTAGGGCTTGAATTAGCCCCTGAAATAATTTTCAACTATATTATATAACTTGTAGGAAGGCTTACCACTGAGGAATGGTGATGAGTGACTTACATGACTGTGACTAAATAGAAATATTCTGTGACTAATACGACAGAAGATTTACAGGGGATTACTTGTTTTCATATACCCATGTCAAGGTCTACTGCACATGAAAAAACAGGTAGCAGCTACTGGTTTTCTGTTTCATCTATGCAAATGTTTGGACTAGTGAATATGCAGTAAAATAGTCCATATGACTAGTATCTTGTCTATAGTTGCAATTGTTTACAACATCATTCAGAGAAGGGGCGGGGAGGGAAGGGGAGGGATTTCACAGTTCCTTTCAAACATAAGTCATTTCCGTATCTAAAAGTCATCCCTATGAAATGGATCCGATGTATGTTCAAATGTAGCAAGAGCAGCGCATTGAATGAGAGATGGTGGCTTGAAGTTGGAGTCTCTCAGCACTCATAAGGGCTGAATCTGCTTTTGCTGTCCACCTGCCAATTCCTGCGTTGTACGAATATAATGAAAGTGGGGTGTAACCTGCTGCTGCTTGATTAGGGTCCCAATCCACTGCTTGTGAAATCATAAAAAAGATATTCATAAATCTGTGATGAATATCATAAATTTATGATATTCATAAATCATAAAAAGGACATGTATTCACACATTTCACATATCGCCTGATATGACCCTCAGTGACTGGATCTGTCCACCACAGTGACAGTACTTAGTAAATGTTAAAACATTTACACTGTCACTACTAGTTTCATAGCAAGGGTGTGAAGTGTTTCTTCTCTCTGGATTATCCTTTTTCAGAAGTTTATACAGAAGGATAGTCAAGAAGATAAACTCTTTGTATTTTTAAAGCCACTGTGATGTCAGTTGTTGGCACATACAAATGAAATAACCTTCTAGAAACAAATTATCTCTATCTTGGTTATTCATTACAGTGCCTATTTGCAAACACTGGCAGGCATTGGACAGATATTTGTTTTATCATGATTTTGGTTAAGTGTGCATAAAGCAATCTATTTCTGCCAGTCCTAAAAAAAATGGCTCTGTCTCGAGAAATCATGGGCCCTGGAGGCAAAAAGCAACAGGCAGCTGGAGTTTCTGCTCTCTTCCTTGATATCTGTAGTCAGAATCTTAGAAATGCTCTGTTTTCTAAGATTCAAATAATTGGGTTTGATGGAGAGCCCTTGAGGGATGTGCAGGGAAACTGCCTTCCTTCTGTTTACTGATCACTTGTCTTTCTTACACAGACAATTCACATTTCTTTCTCTGCTTTAAGACCTTTGTCATGTACCAACTATCTTTAGTTCTCTGAGTTAGGGCAGGTTAGAAGTGTTTTCCATGGATTAACATGGACCTCTTTCCATTTGTGGCACAGGGTAATCAACAATGTGACATTTATAAGAAAGAAAACAACATTCAGAAAATAAAACTAGCTTGCTGTAATCCCCTTCATGCTTGCCTGAAAGTAGGTCTCGGTGAAATCAATGGACTTACTTCTGAGTAGTTATGTATAGCTTCACACTAAGTCACCAAATGCTGGTTTGGATTTTTTTAAAGAAATCTCCTGGCAGAAGAGATGTAACAAGAATCAGAAGCAATTCACAAGCCCCATTACAGATTTAGACTAAGTTTTATCACTAGATGTGATAAAAAGAACACTCTCATTTGATCATATCATCAAGGGGATATCATCAAGTTCATAATGAGAAGGTGATGCCCAAAGTACTGTAAATATCAATGTACAGGGCAACTTGTATATAAGGCAAGGTCAATATTTTGGGCAGTTTTTCTGGTGTTTGTTATATACAGGATGTATAAGACAACCTCTAACTCTGAAGCAATAACTATCACATACCTGAGTAGTGTCAATTGGCTTCAGTAGATATTTGTCAGCTGGAAGCTTCTAGACTCTCATGACATCACATTATTCTTGCTAATAGTCGCCTTACTTCTCCAATTTCAATTGAGCTCATGTTTGTCTTTTATACACCTTGGCTCATATCTGTGTGATAACGTGACATCACGTTATTCTTGCTAATAGTCGCCTTACCTCTTCAATTTCAATTGAGCTCATGTTTGTCTTTTATACACCTTGGCTCATATCTGTGCGATATATGTCTAGAGAAGGTTTTGCAAAGTGATGCGGTTGCTTTCTTTTTGACCCAAAGCCATAGATCACAACGAAAGAAGAAAATATGATGCTTTCTTTAAGCTCAAGGGTATTCGGAATGCAAAAGTCTAATAATCATAATGCAACTAGAATATTTGATGGTATCAGCAAAAATGAAGAACATTGTTTTCTAGAGTCAGACTGGGAACCATATGAAGCTAACCTACAAAATGAAGCTGAAAATGTAGTCAAAGACCTCCTCAATTCAGAAGACTAAGCAAATTATCCAGTAAGTTTCATTGCTTTGGTACCAGTATATACCAGTAAGAAAGTTTCTTTAATTATTATTAATAAAAACAAGATTGTAAATACAAATGTCTCTACCCTAATCTTTTAAAAGTGATGAATATAATATGATGAAAATGTTTCGCCCGCCATATAAAATGACCCCAAGTGTTGCTTTGTTATTTCTGGTTTCAAAGGTCATCTTATACACCAATTACATACAGTAGCTAGAATTGATTGATCAAAGCCAGTGCTTTGAATCATATCTAGAAGGTTATAAGATGCCAGTATAAGCTTTTGAGTAGAATTTTAAAGTATATTATTTCAGAATCATCCCATCACATTTTGTACCACTGCAGTCTGAATCAGGCCCCAACCCTCAGTCTTCTTACCTCCTTGTTAGGTATGTCACTCCAGTGTTCCCCAAGCAAGTGGCCACTAGATCTGTTTGACTATGACTCCCATAATAACCTTCCAGATGATGGGACCTGTAATCCAAGACATCTGGCAATCACCATTTCAGAGAAGGCCACTTTAAGCTCTGTTGGTTTAGGCATAATGGTGGATACTGAAGTACTCCAAAAGTACAGAACTCAACTGACATAAAAGGATAAAACCTGTCAAGACTATTCTCTCTCTCTTCAGATTATAGTATTTTCCAGCTGCCATAACATTTGTCTTAACATGCGGCCATTCCCATGAGGTCCCTTATTGTTGCAGGACTTGAATCAGGTAAGAATAAAAGAAAGAATTGGCTGCCATCAGTACATGGTCTTATTCAAGACATTGCATGATCTCGAGGAGTAGAAAGGACAGAACAGAATTCTGTGGAGGCCATGCATGGAAGACCTCAAGGGAACAAACATCACATTACAACTGCATGGACTACTGTATGGCTTCTTAAATGTGAAATAACTTCCTTGAGCTGCTTTTCTTTTATACTTCACTGGCTGAAATTGGAAGCTGCTGTTCAAATCAACAGTTCATTCTAGATCTATTTATATACCATCCTTGATCCATGAAAGCTGGGATTCTGGACCGGATGTACTTCTGTCTTATCATACATTGATGGTCAGTGTTTTAGCCCTAAGGTTTTGCTGTCATAGCATGACATTCATTTCTTAACTAGCAGCTTCTGCCATCAGTTGGATTTGGAGAGTTGCTTTTGCTCTCATTTGCTGTGCCCCTATTTGTAAGCCCCACATAATCTGTTGCCTGTGTATGGGTGTGTGAGAGAGAGAGAAAGCAAGAGAAAGGCAGAACAGGGAGAGGAGGTCTAAATGCAATTAAGCTGATAGCCTAGGCCACATTAATGTTAAATCTTATAGTGTAATCTTCAAATGTATTAATCACACAGTATAATAAAACTCAGAATATAATGCAACTACTGTTGTAGTCAAGTGGACAGTGATTGGACATTAGTAAAGAGAATATAAAGTTTCTCACATATAATGAGTGTGCAAGCACCTCCTATCTGGAAGGCAGAAGTGATTAACACATAGTGATTATGAGGTAGGGAATCTACTTCAGCCTGAGAACTAGTTTCTGTTTCAGAGATGCTCTCGGGAATGGCATTCCAGTAAGATATGGGACAAGGGGTAGCACCAAAAGGAAAGGGTTGGGGTTAAAAACACAACCTTAGGAGTTATTGTGTCACATTTACACCTGCCTTTTCTTTCTTGGGCCAGGTAGCTTGCAAGGTTTTCCTCCTTTCTGTTTTATCCCCAGAACAACAACCCTGTGAAACAGATCAGGTCCAGAGTCACCTAGTGAAGTTCCTGGATGAATGAGCACTAACACCTGCGTTTCCTGAATCCCACTCAGTTCACTATGCCACACTGATTCTCAGCAACAGCATCAACAAGAAATGCCAGCATATGGTTACTTAAAGCATTTATTGCTAGTAATTAAGCATTAGAAAAGGCATTTCAAAATTTTATAATGGGGAAAAATGCACACAAGCTGGGAAAGCGAAGACTGAATGGTGGGTAAGGAAAGAGGGTAGGGCTGTGGGAAGGGTCTTTGGTTTTAGGAAAAAAAGTTGAGCAATGGGAGACATGATAAAAGTGCACAAAATTATGTATGGTATGGAGAAAATGGAGAGAGAGAATTTATCTTCTCTCCCATGAAGTTGATTGGCAGAAGATTTACAGTGCATGAAAGGAAGTACATGTTCACACAGTGTGTAGTTGAACTATGGAGTTCACTTCCACGGGAAGTAGTGATGGTCAGAACTTTGGGTGTCTTAAAAAGGGGTTCAGGCAAATTCAGAGCAGAGAAGGCTATTAATGGCTACTAGCTGCCCTACCTATGTGCTGCCTCCACGATCAGAGGCAGCCTGCCTGCACACACCAGCTGCTGAACAGCTTGGGCGGGTGGAACTCTTGCGCCCATCGTGCTTGAGTGATCCTTGGGGCAGCTGGTAACTCGCCAGGTGAACAGAGTGCTGGACTAGATGATCAGACTAGTTTGCTCAGACTAATTTGTCTGATCTCAACTGGCTTTTCTTATATTTTTGAAAGAGGATGTGCCTTCTTTTTCTAGAGGATCCTTAATGACCTGCTAATCATGCGGAGTTCAGCCAGTTTTCCTTGCCTTTCGAGAAGGTCATTGTTTCCCCCCAAGGCAGTCTTATTTCTGCCAGGGAGGATTTATCCACTTTTTGGTGCCTATGGCCACCCTGCCATTTTTCTCTTTCCCTCTTCCATTATTTTTAGTTGAAGTTAGCCCCCACACGCAGAAAGTAATATTTGGGGGGGGGGGGGAATGGCAGGATATTACTCAGAGAAGGAAGCCCTATTATTCTTAAAGGATTTTTGACAGATTGAGTTCCAGTTTCAGAATGCTCTATTTTTTATATGCCTGGTATGAGTTTTATGTTCAAATTATAAACATTTCCAGCACAGTACAGCTCAATCTAACTCCCCAGGTATGGTTTATCAGAAAGCAATTTTGTTTAAATGGGAAGACAAATGAATAGATGCTACCATCACACACCTGTCACACAAATGCAACCTTGTACTCGGGAGTCATCACAAGCTAAGTGAAAATTTATTTTAGGGTGCAGGGAAGTTGGGGATTGTTAGAAGTATTGGCAGTGCATCACCCGTGTGCTAGATATGCCACTAAGCCATTTTGAGAAATGTTCCAGGAAAAGCAGAGAAATGGCCTGTCACCATGGAAGATTGAAGATTTAACAAGGCAGATGTCTGAATGAGCCCTAAAGGTCAATCAGCTTCATCAGAAACCACTTGAATGACTACAAATGTAGCATAATATCCTCATGGGAAGCAGCCAAGATGGATGTCTCGGAGAGGTACACTGCAGGCCTTGCAATATAAAATTTGCAGAGGATTTAACTTACAAAAAGGGTGAGGACTTTATTGCTCTTAGAGCTCATTTTTCTCTCAGGAAAGCAGCAGCACAGGATAGTTATTTGCATGGTGTAATACTTTTGAGTAGGACAGTGTGATTCCAATGAACAATTTAATGTGCCTTCGAGGTATGCAGAGATGGGAAAAACAGTGCTGGGTCTACTCTGTGGTTATTTACTAGCCCTGCATACAAAAATCTGGCATGCAGAGAATAGAATAAATGAGTTGCTGTACTATGTCCTCCGTAGGCCAACACCCACAATGGTAATATTAGCTGTTTTCTGGTCTTGCTGCAATAAACTAGGATGCATAAAAATGCCAAGAAATAGCAAGGACTGTTTCTGCCAAGACTAGCAATCTGGTGCTGTCCAAATGTTTTGGACTAAAGCCTCCATAATCCCTGACCACTGCCCATGCTGACTGGGGCTTATGAGAATTGTAGTCTGAAACATCAGGAAAGCATCACGTTGTTTTCCTGTGTATTAAAAACAGATTGATCCCAGAAGCTTCCTCACTCTTGATGCATCATTTCATTCAGTTTAAAATTGCCTTCTTGACGTTCTTGCAATCAAAACAGCCTGCCTGATATTTGTTTTAATGGTGCCAATGATCTCATGGAGTATACAAAAATAAATGAATAAGTAAAGTACTCAAAACAACTTTTGTTAAAAAAAAATAAGCTTGATTATTTGCCTTGTTTATCATTTGTCCTTTTCTCTTAGCTCAGGCTTTGCTAATTGGTATTTGCAAACAAAGATTAGACTATGTTAATTTGCTCTCCAGATGCTACAGTCCTATCTTCAATAGGAGCTTAGTGGAAGGAACATGGTTAAATTGCTCTTGCATAGATGAACTAACAATAGGTCTTTGGACCAACCTGTAAAAATAACACCTAGTGGAGATACTTGTAAATCTTCAATCAATTATATCAATTGCGGAAACCAAGAAAAGGAAACTCAGTTATGTTATAAAGTTGCGTATTTTGTTTGAACACTTAATGGAAACTCATTGTTCAGGACACTGCTATCATGCAGATGATAATTATTATGCTCAAGTTATAAATAGAATTTCAGATAGTTCTCTGTTTAATTACACACTTTTTAAAGTTAGCCAGTTCTGCACAATGATGAAAACATTGGAAACATATACAAAAACCATCCCAGAGAGATTTCAGAATGAGATCACCCATCCTCATCTTGAATCCTTTTCTCTTTCACCATGTGTGCATGCACATGTTGTGCGCATGTGCATATATATAGACAAGGTCCTGAAAAATTATTAGAAAGCATAAGAAATCTTTTGTTTCCTTCTTACTCCTAGCACTGATTTTGTATACTCTCATACCAAATTATGTTAGTTTGTAACCATTGTTCAGTAAACCTGAGCTAAGCAAAGCTTTTACAAGGACCTTCTCTCATGTTTTTGGATTCATATTTTCTGTTCCTACAAATATCTGAGTGACCCACAGAGCAAGTGTACTTTATGGCTAATTATCAAACAGTTTGCTTAACTTAAGTGGCTCATAGTTTGCTTAGCAACTGGGACATGAGAGAACTTATCTACAAAAGCAAGAAAGGGCAATGTTTCCCTCCTCCCCATATTCTACAGATTGTAGTGTGCTAAGTTACATTAGCAGTGAATAGCCAATATGAAGATTAAAACTGATATTGCAAAACAACAGGCACCAGAAGGCTAATGACCTGCCACATGTTTACATAGAATCATACTGCAAAGTGCAGGAAAAGGCAATGAAGCAAGGGAAGGATGGATATATTGGAGAAAAAGGGATGGAGCAGGTTGGGAGAACCGTCTTCTGTGGCCAGAATGGCACCTCCACTGTTGCAGGCTCCACTCCTTCCTGTGCCCTATCTGCTTATGCCAGCAGGTTAGGAGTCAAGAGGGAAGTGGAGTTGGCTGCATTCTCTTCTTCCATTTCCTTCATTTCTAGTGGTGGGAGAGTAACCTCTATAGAGACTTGACTCTATAGTCAAGGGAGACTCTATAGTCTTGAGCATATCCTAATACTTTCCCGAGCTGGACCATGGGATGGTTTAGGATTCCCTGGATCCTTGACCATGCTTTCCCTGCCCACTGGGATGCTCCCTAAATGCTTAGTCTTCCTCTCTTACAGGCTAGAGGTTTCTGTGCTGGCTGTGAGAGGGCAGCATAATGGCTCTGGCATTTTCATAAAAAGCTCTCTGAGGTTGTAGCACTGTCTACAGCTTTGGAGGATTTTCCTGAACAAACTTATGAGTCCTGGGAGGCTTTCTGGATACTGTAGGATTGTTTCCCAACACACTACATGTAAAACATAGGCATTCTGCAGGTTTAATTTCTTTCTTTTTACTATATTCTCTTTCTTTATTCCTTTCTCTTTCTGCACATAGAAATTCATAACACACAGAACCATACAATCAATAAAAAATTGTGTCGCAAATTATCCTTCATTCTAAGCTTCTTTGGACAAGCATCATATCTAGAAGTACAAAGGAAACTATAATTTGTCCTTCATCTCAACAGAAATTTATTTCAGAATATAATTTGCAGGTAAACAGCAGAATAGAACAAAAGTAAAAAATAAGATGAATTCTGACCAATATAATATTTTGAAACAAGCATCTTCCTGATGATATGGGCTACTGGAAAAAGGGATTTCAAGGCGATTCGTGGATTCTGACTTTGTATATTATATTAAATTGGTCAAGGACAAATATTGAAAAATCTCTTGTTTGCTCCACACACATTTGTAAAATCTGTGTCTTTGAAGCATAAGAAATAAGCACAGCAGTCTGCCATGTGCAAAGTAAAAATATGTTGATATTATCTATGTACAAATTTAGAATGAACTTAACCAGGTGTCTCTGTGCAATTATTATATTTACCTGTGCTTATTGCATCCAGCTGAAAAAAATGATCCAACAATTATTCATTTCAGCTGATACAAAACAAGATGCAATTCAGAAATAAATGTAACCTTTAAGAATAGTTAGGACTGAATTATGCAGTATACCTTCCAGTTGTCATGAGGATGATGCCAAAACTAATAATTAGTTTTGCTAATTATTATTTCCTTATTTTATTCTTTGGCCAGGGTGACTTATTTTATATTGTTAATTCGTTTTATATTTGTAATGTATTATATTTTAATGTTTTGTGAGCTGCCCCGAGGCTTTGGCGAATGGAGCGGCATAGAAATTTTCTAAATAAAATAAAATAATAAAATAAAACTCAATTGATCAAGAGCCAGGTGTTATCTCCATCTGGCCCATAACATTTAGAAGAAATTATCTTCATTGTGTGAGCTTCTACACCTTTTCCAATGGATACCAGGATACCAGTAAAATGTGGAAAAGGGATTTCAGAGCCAAGCTTTATGTGCAGGCGCCCTAATGTTCTTAGGTTTTGTTTAAAATGTTTGTAATTGAAATCTGGCCCATTAGGTTTGGAATCATTTACCATGGTTCTGTAAGTATTAACAATATCTACAGTGGATGCCAGGAATGTAGGGAAAATATGGAAACTGGGGTCACAATGTGACAGCAAAAGTTTATAATATGGGTGTGCTGTTGCTTTTATTATTAGTGGCTTTATGTTTTTTTAAGTGTATTTGCTATAGAAATTCTACTGTGGGACCATTTCTTTCTTTGCAGCAAGCAAATAAAATTAATGCTAAATTGGATCGGAGCAAGTAAAATTTAATCCTAAAAGTCAAGGTGTTTTGTTTGCAACCCAAGGGTTACCCAACTTCTGCCAACAATTATAATCAAAGACAAACAGACCCATCGAGTTCATTTTCTATGACCAAAGAAGAAAGGCTCATACTCAACATTTTTATCTTGAAAAAAAAAGAAAAAAATGATTTAACATTTTCTTGTTTTTATTTCAAATGGCATTTTTACATTTCATTAGGTACAACAATATGCTATTCATCTTCTGTACAGTTACAGTCAGAAATAATAGCACTAGCCCTTAAAGGTTAAACACAATATGCACATTTTATCAGGGATAAAGACTACTTTCCACCAAATCATTCAGGAAAAGTTTATTGTGTCAAGAACTAATTGAGCATATTACCTGCCAGTATACTACGCATACATGATTTGAGCTGACTCAAAAGAACCTTTCTAGATAGTTTACTTTTTTAAGTAGTCAAGGTGAGAGTAAAGTTGAAGGTGTACTACAGATTGAGTAAAGAGAATGGGATAGTGTAGTTATTAAATTATTACCCAATTAAAACAATGCTGGGAACAATAGAAGGCAAAAGAAGGGGACAGCAGAGGATGAAGTGGCTAGGAGTCACTGAAGCAGCAGGTGTGAGCTTAGGTGGACTCCGGGGGATGGTGGAGGACAGGAGAGCCTGGAGGTATGTTGTTCATGGGGTCGCGATGGGTCAGGCATGACTTCACGAATAACTTAACATATAGCAATGCTGTAACAGCATAAGGAAAAGATTGCATTTTGACTGAAGTACAATTTCACCAGCCCCAGTCTCACAGCGGCTATACATTTGGACAGATCAAACAAAAGTTGGAAGAAGAAAAATCAGATAAAGGATTTCAGGTGAAATCCAATGTTAATCTACCCAAGAAGAAGTCTACTTATGGCACTAGGTATCCCACCACTTGAGGCAGGAGAACGTACTTCACTGCTTACCTCTTCATTCTTGATGTTTTGCTCTGAGATATCTTTCCTCAGAGTAAGGCAAAGCGCTTGTGATGAAAGTGTGAACCAGTCTAAAATAATGCATTCAATTTATACTTCTGTATCAGCATCAGTGACATCTCTAGTCATTCACCACAGCTTTTACTATTATCTGTTTTTATTTTTAAGCAATGCCCTGATTTCCCTTGCTCAAATTCTCCCACAATTCACGCTGACTTCATTACTCATACACTATGTGCTACCTACACCGCTCGGACCAGTTCTTCTTCTACTGGTGGCATAACTATTAGCAGAACAACCGCACATTTTGCACTTGTTCCACTAGGCTTACCTTGGATACAAGTCTATATTTTAGGTTTGAAATAGGTGTTTCATGTAATGGTGGTGCACAGAGTGCTTTGTTAGAATACATAATTTTCAATACTACTAATGAATATCTAATAATAACTGAAGTATCGACCCACACTCTGGACACCTAGATAAACACTATTTAGAGTTTTGATACAACCTCTTAGTATCCTGCTAAGTTTGAATTCAGTTTGAATTCTTACTTGCTTCTGAAAACGAATTAATAATTTTCTACCCAAAAGAAATAACTGGACTAGCTTTTCATTTAGGATTGTATATAAACTAACATGCAGTTGAAACCTGACCTTAAAATATTTTCCAATAAATGAGAAAATTCATATGCAATGTCTGAATGCCTCTTTCTTTCTCAATGTACAGACTAGAAATACTTCGCTTTTCAGTGGTTGTCACAAAATTACTCATAATAAAACATGCCTTTATTCTGCTGGAATGCTCAGAATTAGTATTTAAATGAAGTGAGTTGAGTTTATGAAGCCATCTCTCATTGCCCAAATGCACTTATTCAAATGGCATTTTTTAGTTAGGCTGATTATATTCCAAATGGGGCTGGAATGTTTAAACCATTCTTTAAAAACCATTTTACACTGCAGGTTGAATAGCTGAACATGCTCCAACTGGAAATTGTCTTCTTGATGTAATTTTCATGTTCAGAATTGAAGATAACCATATGCAAAAAAAAAAAAAAAAAAGTAGGAAAAAAAGCCCAATTGAATGTAAACCTTTCTAGGTTTTTTAAAAATTTAATTTTTTTTGCTGGTACCTCTCTGTAAGAAAAAAAAACACACTAGAAATTATGCACAACGTTGATTGTCATTTATTTTATCTTTACATTTGAGAGTCATTATTTTTGACTACTTTTCATCATATTGAATACTTCTTCATTCCACAAGTACCTTGGTGACATTTAACAGTCATCATACTATAATATTAATTTCTGCTTCTGGTAATGACATTTTAAAACTTAAGCTCCATTTATTTAAAATCTTTGTGCTGGGATCCATGTCAAGATAATTTGATGTAGATAACAGAAAATATGTTTAAATGTAACTGTGTTTGTAAAAGCTGTCATATATAACTGGCCTAAGAAGAAACAAGGATTGTCAAGAAGTAGCTAAATGAAAGGAAACAATAAGTATTTCACACAATATAGGTCTTCTGGGATAATATATAAAGGTGTGCTAAAACACAGATCAGGAGGGAGAAAGTGTCAGCCATCTTGGTTAATATCACCCAGGACGGTGCAGCAAATGCTTTTAGGGAGCAGCTTCATCACTAGTCCGCCTGACCTCTCTCTCTGGCTGTTCCTTTATGTTGGAGGGAAGAGCTGTGTGTGTCATGCAGTCCGTCCTGGCCCTGCCCATTCCCTTACTGACCCAGGGCTCTATCTCATCACCAGGATTCGAGTAAGTTTCAACTGCCAGCCCAGTCAGCTCCTGTATGTGGACGGGGTAAGGGCCATCGTCCTGCCCTTCCCCTCAGCCAGAAGAATGTCTGGACCCGAACAGTGTTGTACACTGTGAGTCAGCAGAGAAAATGAGAATTCGGTGGAAAGTTTACAGGTGAGAGCCAAGGTCAGCAGAAGGGAGTGAAAGCTTGGCTATCCTTATGGATTCATTCTAGAGTTCTATAGCTATTTATTAGATGTATAGCCCACTTTTATCTTATAACAAGCTCAAAACAGCTTACATCATTGTCGTCCTGCTGCTCTCTATCTTATTCCCATACCAACAGTCTTGTGAAGTAGGTTGAGCTGAGAGCCTATGACTAGCCCAGACTCACCCAGTTGGTGCCATGACTGAGTGGGGACTAGAACCCAGATCACCTGAGTCCCAGACCTCCGCTCTTAACCACTACACCACAGTGGCTCTCAGTGTGTGGAAACAAAAACCTGAAGTTAAAAATCTGCATACAGCTGGTCCAGAGGAGGATATTATTGAATCATGAGACTGTTTTAATTATTCTGTTGCTAAAATCTTCCTGCAAATCTGCAGCAGGTGAAAAGAAAGAGTGGCCATGATGTCCCTATTCCAGTCTGGAGTGGGCAAACATTCTTTCTTTGGAGAAGCAGAAAGGAAAGAGAGTGAAACTTCTTCCTGCTGCTGCAGGTGTTCAGCCTGGGGCCAGTGTGGTCTAGGCCCTGAGTATGGCTCCAGCAGCATTGGCTAATTTAGCACTGCTGAGACTTGGTAAGATGCTCAGTAAGCTGGTTGCTTTCCATTTGCCTCCTTACCTGATGTTTTGTAACCCCTGTGCTGAGCAGCCGGGAACTTTGAGACCACCCTTTTTGCCAGATAGGCAAGAGTTTTTGAGCACTGCCAGGGCCACCATCTTGCATCTCCTGTCCCTGCCTCCTTTCTCTGCCTCCTTGCATGAATCTGTGCAGTAAGGATGGTTATATCCTTCCTTTTGAAACAACTCCCACAAGTACCATTAGGATGCCATTTCTTACAAGCTCAGCAGTGTGCTCTGGACTCTGATTTGCAAATGAGTGGCACAACTGCTAAGGAACATGGCTTGTTCACTCCAAAGCATGGAGCCACCCAACAGTGGCTCTAGTGGGAAACTTACTTCTTAAGTCCCTCAAAGGTTTGTGTAAGGAAATATTCCTTCTTGCCTATCCGAGGAGCAGGCATTATTGGAGATGTGGGAGTTGCTTGCACACTCAAGGAACCAAAGCAGTTTTGTTTGTGAGTGTATGTTTTGTGCATGTGTGTGTGCATGTGCAGAGATGCTGTCCAAGGCAAACAATAACAGATGCATTTATGGTCCTTTGCAAAAACTTCTCTATCCCAGAAAGTTTGCCAGGTGGAAGGGACACCAGGGGAGTGGGGAGATCTGTGGTTCTTTAGATGTGAAGGTAAAACTCTTAAATGCAATCCTGGGAAAGTTTATGCAGCAGTAAACATGTTATGTTTGGTGAGGTTCATCCCCAAGATGTAGGCATAAGATTGGCAGTCTTACTTAATCACAGTAGTTAGTTCATCACTAACTACTTTTGTTAGTTACTAAAGTAGAATTAACTACAACAAATAATGTTATGCAAGAAAAGCCCCTCCTCTACCCAGAAGAAATGAGAAATGTATCTGGCTAGAAAGTGCACTAGAGCATGTGATAGAATCAAGGGATGTTTATAGCTGCACAGTTGCAAGAATATTCAGGCCACTAGAAAACCATTTCAGTGCAGTTTTGACCAGAATGTGTGCAGTTCTTACGTCCATGAACTGTGTACTCATCCGAACATGAGCTGTGGTTAAAGTAGGTTTTCAAACTTGTGATATGATTTGTGGAGCAAAAGAATATTTGAAATGTGTACAAATGTACATTACTGGATGAAGAAAATGTGTATTTTTCTCAAGTGGATACCATTTATGCATTATTTTGGAAAGGTGCACATGAAGCTTCATATGTTTTTTCATGTGAAGAGCCTGCACATGCACACACACATGTGTATGGATTCAGCTCACATTAGGAAAACCAGTATGGGTGTTATAGTGGTGTGTGCTATCTAGCAAGAAAGCTGGGATGGGGACTGTGGAAGGATCTCTCCTGATCCCCAAAATTCCACCCAAGATACTGTCCATCTGGGATGTCCAGTAATGTGCAAACTTCGGGGCACACTTTGAACACAAGTTTCCCCAGTAGAATTTCTCAGGGTCTGCAAACATTTCTGGATACATCTCTACCCCATGACACATAATAAATGCACTCCTCTTTAATATCCATGCAGAGACTTAGACCACCATTTCAAAGATGAGTTTTGCTCGTGTTGATAATTCAAATTAAGTCCAAACTGAAAGGAAAAGTAAACATATGGATAGGTCTATGCTCCAGTTTCCCATTCTGCACTGTCCAAATGGCCAGCAAAGAAATGCAGTTCAGAAAAGTAGTTTGGCTTAGCTAGATATGACCTAGAGAAAAGAAAATGGCTATTCTTGTCATAAACTGGAGGTAGAATCAGCAAAAATTAAGGAAATTCAATCAGTGAATACCATGTAGCAGTGTGTTTTGGAAGTTTTCCTTTTTGTCTGTTTCAGACCCTTTCCAATATGTCAGAAAATGGACCATAGAGAGAAAATCTGACCTCCTCCTTGCCTGTTATAAAAAGGAAGAAACTCACAATGAATGGAAGCAGACAGAACTGCTTTGCCCATCTGTGGAGCTCCCAGAGCTCCTGTAATTTTATAGCAGCAGGATGCCAATGTTACTAAAAGCCAAAAATCCAGATTAAAAGAAGTGCAAGCTGAAGTAGAGAGGATATTGTAAATAATGATAAGAATTAAAGAATAAAAATTATATAGAATTCCTACAATGGCAAAGAAAAACAAGAGTGCCAAGCAAGAAAGGAGAGTGGCAAAGGGCAAGAGGCTTATGGAAATGATATAAAACATTTATGATAGGGTTGTGCAGAAAAGTTCCCAAGCAGGATTCCAACTTGCTGCAGTGCATTAAAACCTTTGGGCAGGGTGCACTCTTCACCCAATATTCTTTCAGGGCAGATGAATGTCTTTCAGCTAAAATAAATGTTGGATTTTAGAGCTGAGTTGTAGTACTCAGAAGCCATTTCCCATGAGATATTAATGCTTAAAGTAAAATCAAATATTAATAGCTGAATGTTGATCATTGAAAAAAACATATACACAATTTACATAACAAGCTAGATTAATGTACCTTTGTTTCTTTTTAGGCCGAATAATTCATTTTACCCATTTTATTTCGGAGTAGTATTCAGAAGCAGTGGCCCAAACACACACCATCTCAATTGTCCGCTTTATCCTGCTGAACTCCTGTACCTACCAAGAGTGAAGAGAGTCCCGCTCAATTAAAAAGGATACTTTAGAGCTGGACCTGAGTCTAAATTTGATGGATATCTGAAGGGGTATATATCCTTCCATATATACCTGTTTTGCCTCTAAGATCGAAGGTCCTTTGGGAGCCTTACCTGAAGGAGATCAGAAAAGGGGCCATCTGGGGAAGGGTCTTCTCTGTGATGGCACCCCAGCTATGGAATGGGGTCCCCAGAGAGGTGTGCCTGCCACCAATGCTTTTTCCATTTTGGTGCCAGGCCAAAACCTTTTTATTTGCCAATTATTTTAAATGGTAGCATTAAAATTGTTTTTATATATTATTCTTGATGCTATATATTATTTATTTTATCGCCACCCTAGACACCGTAAAGGGTGGAATACAGAAACAATAAATAAAAAATAAAATAAAATGAAGAAATAAATAGGGTGGCAGAGAGAAAATCAAGGCTAAGCTGAAAGAAATTCAAAAAGTCTACTCATATGCATCCAAACTATTCCTTATCTCCCCCCACCCCCCAAAAAATGTGCTTCTATCACTTTGCTAAGTTACTTTCCATTTCTTTTCTAGAAAAAGTGTGAACAATGATATAACTTTGGGGAAGGGACACTAGGATTAGTGCCCAAATTACTAAGACTGCATGGAGGCTCCTTTAAATCACTCCAGGCAATGACTGTGGCCTGTATCATGAAGCTGTGTGACTTCGCCTTTGCTACCAAAATCTCTCCTCTCCCACCTGGTTTGGAAGCTTCAGCTAGGGTAGAATGCAGCTGCAGGATGGTCGGCCAGCTGTACACAATCAAACCTGCATTAAACGCTCACTGCCTGCATGTTAGCTACGGAGCTATACTTAAGGTATTGTTACTGAAGTCCAAAACTATAAACAACTTGGATACCTAGTTGACCACTTTCCCCTATATTTGCCCAGATAACCCCTGAGATCTTCTGAGGAGGCCTTAGCAGCCTTCTGTGGTAGTATTGGTGGCACCTAACCTATGGAACAATGTCTCAGGGTTTTACATTGGTTTTAATATTGAATTATGTATATACAGTAAAACCCCTGGATCCACTGTTTCAGTTACCGCGGTCTTACTTAAGTGTGGCTGAATGCAATCCAAAAACCAGACCAGGTGTGCCGGAGCATGGCCTGCTCTAGGGGAGTTCATCCTTTATCACGACGTGTGGCATTGCAAGCCTTATGCAGCAGCAGGTCCTCCCCCCAGTCTGACGCTTGCTCCACCCTTGCTGGGGGTGACACACCATTCCAGGTCAGTCGTGGTGGCGGCCAGGAAGGAGAGCATTCCTGCATGGCTTTCTGTAGAGAGACACAGTGCCACCTGTGCAGGTTTCCTCCTCCTTGCTCACCCCACCAGCATGCCCGTCCATGGTGAAGTAGGCTGCAACTCCCCACCCCCCAAAAAATCCCATTTAATTTTGATGACAAACTTGCAAACAATCAAATCTGCAAAACCCACAAAAGTTGAGGTTTTAATGTATATAGTATTTATTAATATCCGCAGTTTTGGGGATCTGCTGCGGGGCTTGGAAAGGGGGATACAAGGGTCCTACTGTATTATGTTGCAATCTGTTTAGAGCTTCTAAGATATGGTTTAAAAGTAGTATAAATAAACAATAGCAATTAGGTTACATATAATGATTCCAATATGAACCAAGAGCTAGAAAAGCTGGAGTAGCTTTAATGCTGTCTGAAATGAAATAGCAACAAGGAAGTGGGCAAGAATTACTGGGATAATTCAGTGCTTACAGGCTAAAAGAGAAGGAATGAACTAAAAAACCTGTGGGACCAGGAAGTACCACAGCTCTGAACCACAGTTGAGGGTGAAGGAGCACAAGGAGTGTTCTATAGTGAATCAGGCCATAGGTCCACCTAGCCAAGTATTAATTGTTGACTGGCAGTGATTCTCCTAGATTTCAGACAGAGGTTTTTCTAGCCTTGCCTGGAGAGACCTGGGTTTACACTTGAGACCTTCTACATGCAAAACATGTTGCCCACCTGCAAGTTAGAGCTTCAACCATAAGGCCTTGGTTTGCATAGCAAGCCAATTGTATCTCCATAGATATAGAGCAGACAAAGAGATGCCTATCAGTTGCCTGTCCCAGACTTTTAATAATTATATTACTGTACCTGTAATCTTTGTGATATTATAATTAATTCTCCCTGTAAAATTACATGGTTTTCAATATATCAGGGCATTCCAGATGTATGGGGTTGGCTTGAGGGAGACTTGTGCCTTCCCCCAATTTCCTCAAGTTAGTTTAATTTAAGTCCCATTCATTTCATCTTGTCTACTCTAAGAAGGTACAGTCCATTCTCCTCCCCCACTTTTGCTCTTTTATGCACATCAGGAGGGGGGTGCACATCATGGTGCCATTACATAATTTCATGATTGTCTGAACCATATGATAAGCAGATGCACATCATTGACTTAACTCATGGTAAAAATTCTCTGACTACCCATATACTTGACTCTATATGTATATATCTATATAGGGTCCAATGTTATGGTCCCTGGGAATCCTACAGGGAGGAGGCAGAAAGGCCCGATGTGAATTTTCCTCTTCAGTGACAAAGTGGACAGTAGCATGGCGATCTGGAGCACGGGGTTGGATTGAGGTAGGCTTTCCATTTACCTGCTATGCACCTGGAAAGGGTGCTAGGAAATACTTCTGCCTTTTCTCTGCATGGAGAATGATACATACATGCATGCATACATACATACATATATAGAGAGAGATGGTTGGTTGGTGGCAAATTACATCATGGGAGGTAGGGCAGTCCCCATCTTCTGGCCATCATCCAGCCTGCTGCCTTGACACTTCCACACATGGAAGAGAACACACAAAATGTTCAGTTAACCCTTTACTTGCTGCAGCCACCCATTCCATAGCACATAAATGAAGAATCATACAATGTACATATCACTGGGAGAATTTCCCAATCCTCAGGAGGAACATTACAAAGGGAGACAGGGAAATTGACAAAAACCGAGTGTTTGTTCATAGTGCCCTTTGGGCTGTAAGCACACATAAAATGAA
This sequence comes from Varanus komodoensis, assembly GCF_004798865.1. Taxonomy (NCBI): domain Eukaryota; kingdom Metazoa; phylum Chordata; class Lepidosauria; order Squamata; family Varanidae; genus Varanus; species Varanus komodoensis. Next base: position 32,319,648 of record NW_025336087.1, on the reverse strand, counting down.
ATTGTTTTTCTTTGGCAAATGTGGAAGAAATGTGGGTACTAAAGAAGTGGGAATGCCCTGGCTGTGAGCCAAAGGGTTTTTGGAATTCCAAGGAAAGCAATATGCCAAGTCTAAGTTTACTTACAAGGAGGAAAGCTCTTTATTGTGCACAAAGTACAAATCAGCTAGCTTATAAAGTGTTTAGAAGCAGTTACTTACTTCGCACAGCATAAACTGGACCGCAAGGCAGGCTTCAATCAACTGGAATTGACAGGCAGCCAAGTTTGCCTGGGGGATCAGTGTCCAAAGAAACGGAGAGTAGAGCTAAGCTCCTAGTCATACACTCTTTGCTGTTGATGCCATGAAGCCCTGCAATCTAAACAACCAGAAAGTTTCTCACCCTAGCAACCGGAACTACAGTTACTGATAACCTATGAAAAGCAGGGATGCAGAGAGGGCTGGCATATTCCCACAGGAACATAAGTTAGGCCTTCGAATGCAGGACTTATTATGCTTTTCCATAGCAAACAGCTGCTCATTAATTGGTGTTGATGTTCTGAGGTATCCTTTGGCCATCTTCTCTGCTGAGCCAGATCTTATTGGCTGAGCCAGACAAGATGGAGGCTTTGCCCACAAAACAGAAGACATTCATAGCCTGCAGAAGTGGAATGCAACATAGAGTTGCTGTTATAGCCTTTGAAAAGAATAAAATTTGAAGTGCAAAAAGACCATAATGATTGCATTGATTACTTTCATTTTTATTTAAGCTTAATATTCCAAATAGTGCAAAGGTTTAAATAGAGAACATTTTAGATGTTCTTTCTTTCTTGCTATTCATCTGGCATGTATGTAAGTAATGGTGGTGCTTTTCATAAATATGAAATTTATTGTGCTTCTGGCATTTGCGAATGATGCATTATTTCAAGAAATTCCTTGAATAAGATCATGAATGGGATCGGTACCTTTCAGTGAATGAAGATATACACACACAGACAGAAATGAGAAAAGGAAGTCAGAAACTATTCCAGTGGCAAACTGGACTGCAGGTGATGTGACATTGCAAATACACAATCACTCCTATCCACATGCATAGAAACATGCAGAGTTTCACCAAGAGAAAGAAATCCTGTGCAGTTTATTTCAGGAATGAGACACTTTTGGTTCTCCAGATGTTTTGCCTTACAACTGCCTTGTACCCTAGCACAGCCAATTGTGTGGTAATATGGACAGTTTAAACCCAAACATCTGTAAGGTCAGCAGTTTTCTATCATAGGTTAGTCCTTTCACCTTGCTATTCTCTCTTTTAAATTTGAAAAAGCAAAGAAAAGGACCACATTACACAATGAAATTAATGGCTGTAATGAACTAGAGCCTTAGTTCCCTTGCATGAATGGAATGCTGAATCTGGATCCATAAGAACTTAGTTGAAAATCCTGATCAGACATTCATAATGTGGGGTTTTTTTTTTTGCATGAATAGAAAAGGTGAAAAAATGGCAGAATGCTAAATCATGATAAGGTTATTGATCCAAAGGAACATGAGTGCATAAAACACTCAATTACAGAGATGTTAATGGGGAAGCTTCTGCCTTATGGAGTGGCTGCAAAAAAGAGCAAATGCTATTTTAGGCTGTATTAATAGAAGTATCACTTCCAAATCATGTGAAGTACTAGTTCTGCTTTATTCAGCACTGGTTAGGCTTCATCTGGAATACTGTGCCCTGTTCTGGGCACTACCATTTAAGAAAGATGCAGTCAAGCTGGAAAGGGTTCAGAGGAAGGCAACAAGAGTGATCCAGGGACTGGAAACAAAGTCCTTTGATGAGGGAATGAAAGAACTGGGCAGGTCTAGCCTTGAGAAGGGCAGACTGAGCGAGAATATGATCACACTCTACAAGTACTTGAAAGGCTGTCACAAAGAGGAAAAACAGAATCTCTTCTCAGTCACCTCAGAGTGCAGGACAGGGACTTGAGCCCAAGTTACAGGAAGCCAGGTTCTGGCTGAACATCAAGAAGAACTTCCTGACTGTTGGAAGCAGTACAATAATGAATGAATTACCTAGGGAGGTTGTGGGCTCTCCCACACTAGAGGCATTCAAGATGCAGCTAGACAGCCATCTGAGAGGGATAGTTTGACTTGGAGTCCTACACTGGCCAGAGGGTTGGCCCTGATGGTCTTCTGGCTATTTCCTTCTATACTGTTGATTCTATGATTTTATACTGTGTTGCACATGGCATAAGTAACAAAGAAAGTAGGTCACAGTTCTTCTGTACAAGCAGTTTCTACAAGTTTAGAACAGAAGGACCCTTTGATATTGCAACTGGAGACACATCAGAGACAAAACAAGCCATGACTCAGTCTTTAACAGAATAGCATGACTGGGAAGCATAACTAAGGAACCGATCCAGCACAATGCACAACAGGTCAAATGTACATTTGCATCCCCAGAACCTTCCAGTAACAACAGATCTGCATCTTCATGGGCGGCAATTGCATATATCTGCTGGCCTGGGTCATACTAGCCAATCCTTTCTGTAATTGTTTATAATATGGGCTCATTAAAAACTAACAAAAATCCACCTTGATGTTGAGAGATAATGTACAGAAACAAAAAGGCAAAGATTCCCTAGCTCTTGTTTCTCATGGAGGGATTTCTCCCAGATTTACTGAGAATCTGGGAGAAATCAAGATCTAGGTCATGAGACAGACCACTCCTTTGGCAGAAATACCTATGGAAGAGCCAGAGTCCATTCTGTTCCATAAAATCAAATGCAGGGAGCTAGAGGCCATACCTTCAGGTACTTCAGGTGAGTGGAAAAGGAAGGAGCTAATGATGAACTTCACACCATCTTTGGAGTTCATTGGAGAATATTGGCTGTGAGGAATGGGACAATTTGATAATTAGTAATGGACTGCCAATATAAGGTTAACTCCTCTTTGGTGATTTCTTAATTCCCCTGTTTTTATGAAGCTTGTAGAAGAATGACATGTTTAAATAGGCTTTTTTATGAATTTGCAGCCAAGAAATGAAAATGTTAATCTTTCTTTGGGACATTATTGTACGGATTTGCAAAATATATGCCTACCAAGGGAGTTGTGCAATATTTATGAAGGGCATACATACTTTTGAAACCAGAAAGGACATAAAACTAAGCAATATGCATATTAAAGAAACTGAGTTGTTTGGATATATGAGAAGAGCAAAAAGAAGAAATAAAGCACACTTTTGACAATATGGTGACAAAGGACGTTGCAAAGAAAAAGATTTCAAAGAGAAAGGGTTAATTGAATCATAGACTGCATTGGTATCATTTAAATCCTATTAAATAAAGAACTAAAAATTCAGAGCACAGCAGACACTTGTGGAGAATGTAAAAGAGGGAAAGAAGCCTGAGGATAAATTTGAAAAACAAGATAAAAAGTGGGAGCGAATTTAGAAAGTAGAGATGAGAAATTGGATGATAAGTTGGAAATGATCTCTGAAAAGTTCTCAGCACTGGGGACTTGGTGAACGTAAGGAACAAGTGGTGTCTTTAATAGCTAATTAGGACATATTCTGTACTCATATCAGAAAAAATTAAAGAGCACAGAATGGTAGTACAGAATTCAGGCTTGATGGATTTGGGAGCAAAAATATAAGACGTGCCATCAAGAAGAAGATGGCATGTTTTGAAATTAAGAGGGATTCCAAAGCATTGTGAGAAGGAAGATTTGGTGTGAGTCATTTAAGGAACCCTGATTCAAGAGCATCTTGAATTGGAGTGTGGTGTATCAGTAGGAATTGAGGGAACAGACAATGATAAGAAGTTGAAGCCTAGATACGTTGTGGCAACATTAATCTAATTCAGGATTAATTTTGAAGTGGGAAAAACTCCTGTGGAGAAAGAATTATAATTTTTACAGTCTTAACAACTCCAGGGCAAGAAGGCAACAGTTTCTCGAGGGCTCTGTGCAGCTTCTCTTCTACAACAATTTCTCTTCACACCAGGGCTAGCGCTCTCATTCTTTTTCCCTTTGTGGAAAGAACAGGCAGGTCTCCTGGTACAATTCCCCCATCTTATGAGAAGAACTTATTATGGAAGATCAGATGGACAACAGACTTAGATGTTTATTGAATTTTATTGAAATATGGATGACATTTACCATGTTCTGGAATATCAGGATAATGTTCAATCATATAATAAATGGTATGATGGTATGTTTTCTTTACTGGGGAATTCTCTCTTGTTTTTTCCTCCTCCTCCTCAGTTATGTATGTCATTGACTCTTTTTGTGTAAAGTGCTTCATTCAATTTGTTCTGAGGATCATATAAAAATTAAGCTTTTAAGACTTAATTTTTGTTGTTTTTTCTATAAGAGATGAACACAAGCTACCCTTCTGGGAATATTTTGCATAAGTATCAAGTGCAAACCTTCACAGATTAGGAGGAGAAATAATCGAGAAAAAATTGCAGGCCAAATTCCTGTGGTGTGTGGGCATATTGTTCTGGAAATGTCATCCCCTTCGTAGTAGCTCTGGATTTTGTTCCTAAAGAATCCCACACAATCTGGAAGTTTGTAATGTATTGTCCATACAAGAACTTTACATGCTTAGGGCAGGAAACGCCCACTTGCATAGTTTCTTAAGTCAAAGTCCTGCAGAGGGCTGATTTACACAATCCATTTCAGTGAAAACCTTTTACACAAAAGTTATTGTATGAAACATCAATAAAGCATTAACGAGCTCTGTTCTGCTCTGAACTGGCATGTGGATGTTGTTTCAAGTAGTTCATTTTCCATCTCTGGTAGGGATCAAAGCAGCACGACCACTGCAGATGCCTTTAATTTCAAATGCAGTAATTCACAATCAAATCACCCAGTGACAACTACAGGGTGATCACTACATCTTAAGGGTAGTGTTTATTTTTCCTTTCTCCCTGAAAAATGCAGAATAACCAATGCTCAAAGTTAGATCATGTTCACACACATTGGAGTAGATGTTAACATTTTCCCAACACAAAACATGGTATATTATTGCTTCAGGTTATTCATTTTATTAATTTTTGTAGTGTTATTTTTCTTGGATACATTTTATTTTGTGAGCAGCATAAGAAGGACTTCCCCCTCTTTGATGCTGGACCAAAAATAATTTAAACAGATATTAATAAAAACCATTTTAATCTGATCTTATTTTATATTTGAGATAGTTGCTTTGGTGTTCAGTTTATGGAGTACTATGTTTCTGGCCAGGAACTGACTTATCCACAGTTTCTTGGACCTCTTTTCAAAGCACCATCTACTGAAGAGTCTAATTTGTTTGCTCTTCATTTATTTGTTTAGAAGTCACCAGAAGTATTATAGGGTACCTCAGGGAGGCTGAGGAGAATGCTACAAGTCCTACTGATATGCCAGTTTCATGAGTGTACTGTGGGGTTTTTATTTCAGATAGTAACTTCCAGTTGTACATTTGGCACAGGTGTAGGATGCTGGAATACTTGATGAGCAAAGGATCTTGGGATTGTAGCTGTTTAGATGTGGAACAATATATACATGCTTGTAAGAAGGTTGAAAGAACTGGTTGAGACTAACTCACAGAAGATGGTGGATAGAAGGGGGCTCCACCAGGCTTCTTTCCTTCTCCACCCTTTTGACCTTCTAAACTTCCAGCCTTCAAAAGCCAAGAGAAGTAAAGAAATTAACTGTGCAGACATGGCACATCTCATAAATTAACATCTGTCCTTAAAAGCATGCACATTTGTGAGTAAACATTTTCATTGCTCAAGCATAATGAGAGTAAACTGCAATCTTGCTTCATTTATGATGAACTTCAAAACATCCTAATAGCTGTTGTTTTGTACTTGCCTCACACCACAAATTGCATAAAATGTATTCAACAGTGATGTCCTATATCAGATGTATTTCAGCAAAGGTTATGCATAGCATGTGAATGAAGGTGGCTGAGATCTAAAGAGCTTACTGTAGGCTCGCACAAGGAGATTTCTTTCCTCTCTTTATGTCTTCCACCCCTTGCCTATTGCAAATTACTTTTGAAAGTCTCCTAGGATCCAAAAGCGAATGTAAGAGTCACACAGGATCAGAACATGGGTCCACCTAGTCTGAATTGTTCAGACAGTGGTCAATGTGCTGGCTGTGGAAAGTCCACAAATAGGCCGTTCATGTTCTCCAGAACCTGGCATGCTCACACAAATGTACTCTAAACCTGAATATTTCACCATCATAACAGATACATAACACAATTAATTTGTGAGCTGCTCTAGAAATGAAACAACATCATCATCGTCAGCAACAACTATTATGTCTTGATAAACTTCTTGCAAAGCAATTTGCTATGAAGCATGGGAGGCAGTTAGTTTGGAAATATGTGCATGTTGTTGTTAGTCGCAAAGTCGTGTCCGACCCATCGCAACCCCATGGACGATATTCCTCCAGGCCCTCCTGTCTTCCACTATCCCCCAGAGTCCACTCAAGCTCACACCGACTGCTTCAGTGACTCCATCTAGCCACCTCATTCTCTGCCGTCCCCTTCTTTTGCCATCTATTGTTCCCAGCATTAGGCTCTTCTCCAGTGATTCCTTCCGTCTCATTAGGTGGCCAAAGTATTTGAGTTTCATCTTTAGCACCTGGCCTTCTAAAGAGTAGTCAGGGTTGATCTCCTCTAGGACTGACGAGTTTGATCACCTTGCGGTCCAAGGGACTCGCAGGAGTCTCCTCCAGCACCACAATTCAAAGGCCTTGATCCTTTGGGGCTCAGCCTTCCTTATGGTCCAGCTTTCACAGCCATACATTGCAACTGGGAAAACCATAGCCTTGACTATATGCACTTTTGTTGGCAGGTGATGTCTTTGCTTTTTAGTCTGCTGTCTAGATTTGCCATAGCGTTCCTCCCAAGAGCAAGCATCTTTTAATTTCTTGGCTGCAGTCCCCATCTGCGGTGATCTTGGAGCCCAGGAAAATAAAATCTGTCACTACCTCCATTTCTTCCCCATCTATTTGCCAGGAAGTGAGGACCGGATGCCGTGATCTTAGTTATCTTAAGGATACCCTAAGACATGCAAGTTTCTTTGAAGCCACACAGAGAATGTTATGTTAGGAAGCAGCCCTCAAATGCAACTAATTTGTACAGAAGGCACACACCCCAAGAAGGACCGTCTGCCACATCCCTTTGGACTTGTGCTTCCTCTCAGCCATTGCAACCTTCTTGTTTACTTCCTTCTCACTTTGGCCCTGCTAACAGTGGTTGTTGGATGGAGGAGCAGCAGATGCCAGTGTGGTGTAGTGGTTAAGAGCACGGGACTGGGACTCAGATGATCTGGGTTCTAGTCCCCGCTCAGCCATGGAGCCAACTGGGTGATTCTGGGCCAGTCACAGACTCTCAGCCCAACCTGCCTCACAGGGTTGTTGTTGTGGGGATAAGATGGAGGAGGAGAATGATGTAAGCTGCCTTGAGCCCTTTGTAGGAAAGAGGCAGGATATAAATAGATGATGATGATGATGATGATGATGATGATGATGATGATGATGATAAAGATGCCACTGCCTACTTGTTCCTTGGTTCTTCATCTCCCAAGCAAGCAAGTGGTAGCAACAACAAGAAAAAGGATGAGGAACAACAGCAGCTAGTGACACTGGCAGCAAGAACCAAAACCAAACAAGACTTTGCTACCAATGTAGCTTTTCATGCCAGTTCATGTGGAAGATTCGGAGACTTTGTGTGGCCTGCAAATTTCACTTTTAGTCCTGTTCTCAAAAATGGTGAGTGAGAGGCAAGATGGGGTCTAGCTGAGTGACAGTCCCACTGTCAAATCCTAGAAAATGTTTTATCAGGGGTTTTCATCATGTGGGAAAGTATTGGAGCTGCATTGAGTGTTTCAGTACGATTCTCCCTAGATTTGATTTTCTGGAAGCAGTACAGGATAGCCACTTGAAAGTAGTGAAGTGACAGGCACTCTGTGGTGCAGTTGCTGGGCCTCAGTTTTTGTTTGTCCATGATTTTATTCCTTCTGCCATAAATCAATCCTTCCCTCAGACTGTTTTGTTCCTTCTTCTGGTCTTGTTTTCCTCCTGTTTCTTTCAGATTCCTTTTGACTTCTTAGCCTTTCTGCAGTACTGTCTTTGAAAAGAATTTGATACAGAATTCTTTGTCTCCCTGCTTTTCAAGTTAGGAAAAAGTAATTAATGAATTTGAATTTAGTGAAGCTCCTTCACAGTTTTTCTGTGCATCTGTTTGTGCATATGAAATAGTTTACCACACATTAGTTCTTCTTTTCCTCTGTTAAATTTTGAAAAGGGTTCTGTTGCATTTCCCCAATATTTTGATTCCATTCTCCTTTTGTTCTGATTTCATCAGTGCATTTTATAGTGTATCAGATATTTTGCAATATAAAATATGAATTTATTTATTTGTCTCCCCCCTGAAATTCTTTCTATTTTGTGTGCTTTAGGCAGACAGTTAAATTGAATAAGGTCAAGCAAGAATGAGATCATGAGATACCCAGCCTTTCATGTCTTCATGCTTCAGTACAACTGAGCCTTAAACTGGTGGCTAATCATCATTCTAGTCCCTGAATTTTTTTCTGAAATTATGCACCTTTCTTGTCTGGGGACACTTCTACAGTGCCATGTTCATGCAAAGTGCTCCCTCATCTTGTTTGAAACCCCTATCCTTTTGAAACTTTGACCTGTTCTATGACTAATAATCCAGTATGTTTAAAAAACAAAAGAAAACTCAAGATTAATCTTCCATTGAAAATGTCTCTTACATGCATTCCTGAATATGCATTTGTGACCTTAAGCTCAGGCACTGTATATGTCACACTATTTGTACTCTATTTACCTATTTAAAATATTGCAGACTAATTTTAATTAACTGAATTAATGTGGCTATCACTGTATCACGAATAGTACCAATAAGGCTACCTGAGAGAGTGCCTGCTCCCTTATCAACCAGTCTGATGAGAATTGAAGGACATTCTCCTGGTGATTCCACATGGATTCATAACTTAATTGGAGTCACCAGGAAAAGATCCTTCAGTGTGGTGGCCCCATTTCTACTGAATACACTACCTCAAAAGGTAAGGCAGGCACCAATATTCCACTGAATCCATCCCTCTTCAGTTTGTGAACCTTCTTGCATCCTCAGCCCTTTCTTAGAAAGTCAGCTAATGTGAGAGGAAGTCTGCAAACTCTCAAGGAACCACAGTTGTACAGCCATGTCCAGCACAAACAAAGGTTGCAAGTCAAGTGTATGGAGGAAGGATACAGCTTGTGCAGCACTCACACGGGGGTTGAGTCTTGCTGAGTGGTATGCAAACACTCAGTGCCCTTGCCTGGAAGTTGGGCTTCTGGCTGCAAGAAAGCAGGCCTGAGTCAAATGAGGCAAACCCAGGGAATCTGAAGGATTCCCACCCCACAATGGATTCCTCACATATCCCTAACCAACACTGTGTTGCTTTCCGCACCTGCTAAAGATACCTTGGCTCTGTGAAGCATTTCTTGCCGATCACTCATGATTTTAACGTTACCTTCTTGTTAACATATTGTTTTTATTCTTTCATATTTTTCAGCTTTCCACTCCAGAATTTGCCTGAATATGGAACAGATTACAAACTGTAAATGCATAAAGTAATTTGCAATTACGATGGACAAAATTATTTTTGTGCAGTGTGCAATACTGATAGTTATACAAAATATTCACAGAATGTCAGTTCTCAATTGTTTGGCTTAACTTTCATATAGCTCTTTGATTCTGCTCTTTGGAAAATTATACTCCTGAAAATTTGAAGGCCCAAACAATTTGAAGGACTTCTACCATAACACACTTGAACTCAAGGAATCTACAGTCTGACTTGAGGAGAGCTAACCCACAGGAAGCCACTCTCTCTTCTCGCTTTGCAACTTGTGGTGAATAAAATATACCAAGTAGGTGGGCTGAGAAGGTGGCCCATCGTATAAAAAGGAAACATATGACATTGGCATCCACAGTCCACCACAACCTTGTTAACAGTATATTTGATATTTCCATCCTTTCTGACAAGTAGGCAACTCTATAATTGGTATGGAAGCAGGAAATAGCAAGCTGTCTAATCTTGGTGTGGTTAGAATAAAACTCTGAAGCCGGATCTGGAGACCTGCCATGGCCTGCCTTAGCATGAAAACAATCTTGCTAGGATCAGACAGTAAGTAATTGTGGTTGGAAGCCTGTCAATACATGTAAGGCATAAATATCATTTTATTTCCTGTGAATTTTCTAATAAAATATAACTGTTACATAAACATAAGTTAGTGAAGGCCTTCCTGGGCCAGGATCATACCTGAAACCATGACACCTGGCTGGACTGTGGGCTTTCTAGTGCATGGACATGAGAATTGTGTTGGTCAGTGATGCACTGCAGGTAACTACCCAGCTTTACCTCTCGTTTTCCACTAATCCAGGTGAGGCAGTGGCTGTGCTGAACCGGTGCTTGGCCGAGGTAAGGGAATGGATGAGGGCAAATAAACTGAAACTCAACCCAGACAAGACGGAGGTCCTGTTGGTTGGCAGATCGGGTTTCGGAGAGGGTGGATTTGACCTGGTCCTGAATGGTGCAACACTCCCTCTTAGGGATAAGGTCCGCAGCTTAGGAGTACTCCTCGACCCAGAGCTTTCTTTGGAAGCTCAGGTGACAGCGGTGGCGAGGAACGCCTTCCTTCAGCTTCGGCTGATTAATCAGCTGCGCCCCTACCTGGAGTACGACTGCCTGGCGACAGTGACACACACGCTGGTGACTTCCCGCCTAGACTTCTGTAATGCGCTTTACGTGGGGCTTCCCCTGAAGACAGTCCGAACACTTCAATTGGTGCAAAATAGAGCTGCCAGGTTGCTGACGGGGACGGGGCGTTATGCTCACATGACTCCAGTCCTCCGTCAGCTTCACTGGCTTCCCATTGAAGCCCGGGCCCAATTCAAGGTGTTGATTATGACCTATAAAGCCCTAAACGGCTTGGGTCCTGGCTACCTGAACGAGCGCTTACGTCCGTATATGCCCGACCGCCCTTTGAGATCTGCAGGAGAGTCCCTTCTCTGGGAACCCTCCATGAAAGAAATTAGGAGAGTAAGTACTCGGAGGAGGGCTTTCTCTGCGGTGGCACCCAACCTATGGAATTCACTCCCCAAAGAGGTCTGCCTGGCACCGTCGTTACTGGTTTTTCGGCGCCAGGTAAAGACCTTTTTATTTAAACATCATTTTAATTGTTAAAACATATGATCTGGCCAGGGCAACTTCTTCTTCCTTCTCTTTCTCCTCCTATATTTTTATTTACTTAATTTATACTGATAATTTTAATCTTATATTTGTAAATCAATGTATTTTTTGTATTTTGTAATTAATGGTAATTTATTATGTGCTATTGTATTTCATTGTATTTTATCGTGTTGTAAGCCGCCCCGAGGTTTCGGCAAGGGGAGGCATAGAAATGTTATAATAATAATAATAATAATAATAATAATAATAATAATAATAATAATAATAACTGTTGTGCTCCCAGGCTGCCCATATCAGTGCAGAATTGGAGGGCTCATCTGGTCAAGACCTACTGTTACTTTTTTCACATTGGTCTGGCTGATTTCACTTATTTCTTGCCTTTGGCCATCACCAGGCTGAACTGCAGCTTTTCCCCCTTCTCTGGGTCCCCTCGAATTTGTTACTTCTCACTACGTGGGATCAATAGTGAATTATCACTAAATTGTCATCTTAAATACGACCCCTGTACTAATTCCAGAGTCTCCTGAGATGTCTTAAGCATTGTGAAGAACACTGAATATTAGGACTTGATAAATAGCCCTTAAGTATAACCCTCCTGAAGTCAGCGGAATTAGAACTCAGAAGAACCTTGGCTCAGCATTATTATTTTTTACAATTTATGAGTAGATGGCACAAATTAATATTTCACTGAAGACTTCCATATCACTTAAAACATGTTAAGTAGGAAAGACTAATTGTATTAGAGCCTCACAATAATGTAACCCTAATAGCTTCATAATTTCATTTTATTTCTGGGTGCTTAGGACCTATGTGCCACATTTCTTCTTGAGAGTTACACAATGAACAGTATCATACTCAGGTGCTTTTGCATATATACACACCTTCCCTCTTGCAGATGGATATAATACTAAGTGACAATCTGCTAGTATCACAAAACACATGTCTTGGAAGCCTCTGAGTGTAAAATCTCAGAGTTTAATTTGAACCAGAACTGCAAGAGCTTCAACTCCAAATCCATAAAGGAATAAATAATAGGGTGCTTTAGAATACTGTAGTTCCTTTCTTACAAAATTGTTGGTGATAACAAATGTAATTGCAGCTTACTCTGCAGTTGACATATTAAAATAAACACTTCTTATTTCAACATGTTTCTCTTTTCCTACTCAAACTGGACAGTTTCCCCCAGTCTGGTGCCCTCCATGTGTGTCAGCTACAGTCCCATAATTCCCAGCCAGCAGGGCCATTGACCACACTGGGGATTGCGGAATTTGTACTCTGACACATCTGAAAAGCATCAGGCTTGGGAAGACCGAAGTAATAGTGGAATAAAGCCTTGTTTTCTGTGAGAAATATGAAATATAAAGTGATTTGGATTTAAAGCAATGGCAATTCCAAACATTATTTGAGATATGACAATTATTTATAATTGGCCTGTCTTCAGAATTAAGTTTCACCTAATTAACAGGAAAAGTAGTAAGAATTTCCTTAGTCATGACTCATGTTCAACTAACATTGACTGGATCAAACCCATTGTGTAATTCCAGCAGTTGGTGTTCCCCTGTTGTTCTATCTAATGGCTATTACTATGAAAGTAGAACAGTTTCTACAGTGAGTGAAATAATCTTGGTGCAATGACTAACAGAAGGGGGTCATATGAAAAATGTTACCCGTAGCAACAGGGAACCTGCTGACTGGGCAGCTTCATAGAAACATAGAAAACAGAGCGAGTCAGAAGGGGCCTCCCAGGCTATCCTACTGTTTCCTACTGCTTAAAACCACAGATCAGATCCTGGTCAACCTTTCCCTAATAAATCCCGTAGACTAAAGATAAGGACGAGCTTTTATTCTCATGATGTTTTCCAGATGAAGAGTTTGATTCCTGCTTTGTGGCATCTTTTTAAAAAGTGTTGGTAGCTTATTTTGTTGAACTTCACACTCTAACTGTTGCTGTGTGGGACTCAAGGGAACAAATCTCACTGTGATATAAGGTCAATGAGGCACCAGAGTATCATAAACAGCAATGAACAAGTATCAGAATGTTTGAAGCAGATTTTGATGTGGATGAACATTCAAGGTTATAGGTATCTATCAAACTGAGATAGCAAAAAAAATCAAGGGTGGGGGAAACAGCACAGTAGAGTTGTTGGTTTTATTACACTCTTCTTTCAGGAATATTAGAGGCATAGTGAAAAGCGGGTTTGCAGTGAAACAGTATATTAGTATTGCTTCTGGATATCCACCTAAGTACCCGGCAGTGCATTAAGCTAGCAAAGGAAGGAGAACTAAAAAGAACCCAAATTTCCCAAAGCATTGAAAAGAAGCCGGTATCCAAGTAAATATTAGTGCTAATGTAATTATACTGTGCTAGTGTAAGTGACCTAAAATGCCGTATCAATAGCACTAGCTGGCAGACTCCTGGGAAACTCATTACATTCGCTAGCCCCATTGGCATTCCACCAGAGCTCCCTTACACTAGAACAACATAAATTATGATACTGCATTGCTGACTTGGATATTGCCCAGTTCTAAGTGATCATTTTTCCCCATGTATTCTTGCCCTCTTTCTTGTCAGATACATTACTGTTTGTGGCAGAATAATTATCTTGCTTGCCCTGAGGGGCACAAACATTCCTAGCTTTACCCACAAGGCCAATATTTGAAGGAGAAGCTAATGAACGAAGATACACATGATTTATCCGGTTGACCTCCTCTTGTCATGAGCAAGTCTCTCCCTCCCTTTTTCCTTTTCCAGCAGACTCAGATGAAACTTCAGAAGCACAGTTCTTTTATTAAAACTTAACAGAGAACAGTATAAATCATGTTAGTGTTCTCCTTGAGATGTTGGAGATGCATCTGACCATGTAAAGAGTTGAATCCAAACTAAAACTTCCCCTCCTTTGCTCCTTTCAGAAAAGCTTCTGGATCTACCTCAGGGCAGCTTCTGTTGCTTGAGGCTAGATGGCAGAAACATCCGTACCTGGTCCATTTGCTTCACCTGTCATCTCCTGAGCGGGTCAAGGAACTCCCCCAGTATCTGCTCCCCCCTGCCTCTGAAAGGTTTCCCTCCTATTCCAAGGCAGGCTGGTTCTTACACTCTGCCTGAGAATTTTCACTAGGCAAACTTGAAGCTGTCAGGACATCTGCCTACCTCTGCCCCTGCCCCATCTCAGAATTGGATAAATTTAGCCAAGCCAACTGTAATGTGTAAGAGCTGGGCTCCCTCTCTAAACTTCTAGTCCATGGACCAGGACTACTGCCCCAGAGAAAGGATCTGCTATCCCCAGCAGTTGGGTGCAGTAAGACATTGCTTGACTCTGCGGATACTCATTTACTATCCTGTAAATCTAGCAGAATCCATCAATTCCACATGTCTCAAAGCAACAGACATTGGCTTTGGGTCAGGAACTGGCACTCTTGATCTGGAGGAAGAGATAATATCTTAACCTCTAAAGCAAAATGGGCATCTATAGTACATGCTAGGCTTCTGGATGTTATGCTGATGAGATGATGGTATTGTGCTGTATGCTGTTCACAAAGCAGAAATAAAATAACAGCAGTAAAAATAAGAGAAAGCACAGTGGCTAATCCTGCAGCCACTTTGACAGCATCCCTGGCAACTCCACGTTTATCCCTACTGCATGCTTCTCTTGCACTCACATGCTAATAATAATGCAGGGAATTCCAAGCTTGGGATGTATTTTGGCTTGAAAAATGTAAACTGAAATGTGTATAACAACTGAATATTACTTGTACAAATTTCCTATTGTTATGATAAAATACATATCTTACATTCAAATGCAAATCAAATGGGAATTAAATGCGCAGATCCCCTACTCCTGAAATAAACACAGACTACTGAGACTCAGTGTGGTGTACTTGTGAAGACTGTGAGACTGGAGCACAGGTGATTTGAATTCTAGCCCCACTTAGCCGTGGACCTCACTGGATGCCTTTGGGTGAGTCACAGGCTCACAGACCAACCTACCTTACAGGGTTGTTGTTGTGAGGATAAGTTTGAGAGGAGGAGGCTGAGAATTAAGTAATCCATCCTGGGTTCCTCGGAAGGAAAAGGGCAGGCTATAAATATGATTGGTAAATAAACAAACATTGAAGTGAGCTGGAAGTGACTTTTGAATGGATACGTGCCCAATTTACATAGAGCAAGAAGTGACTTTCCTGTACATTCCTAGCTCAGGTGAGGTGACAGGTATAACATCATAATGATGTCCCAGAATTCAGTTGACACCAATTATTCTCTTGGCTGGTACAGTGGGATGTGGTGGTGATCACATCTCTCTCCTCCACTCTGACATTGGGTGGCCTGGCTTGTTTGAGCTCAATGGATTTCCTTCCGCTTCCTATCCAAAGTTTGGAGTTGTCTGAATTGAGGGTTCTCCATAAGCTTCTGTCTCTAAGACAGACACTGGCTTGCACAGTTAAAAAAAAACAATGCCAAAAATGTGTGCAAATCATGCTATTTGCACAAATCGGGAAGCTAGAAACGATAGTATTTTGGTACGGTTTACAGAGATCATGCTCCAACTGCATAGTTTTTGCTTGCTCTTTGGGCAAATAGTGTGATTTGTGTACATTTCATTACTGATTTTTATTTTTTAAATGTGGAAACCATGGCCAGACTTAGAGATGGAAGCTTGTAAGCTAGCACAATAGTGAGTTGAGGTCAGTGTTTGACTAACAAATTAGAATCCAGGAAGCCAAATCATGAAAATCCATCATATTATAATAACCCTTCTACCAGATTCTCACACAACCATATAAGGAATAGTCTTGCCCCATATCACATACTAATTTAAATTGCAATCCTGTATACACCCCAGGGATGTCAGATAAATCTGCAACAGATTCAGAAGATTTTGTCTTGCTGTGAATCTGACCTGTGTATTTTATGTTGGCTCTGCTTTTCCTGAGTTGCACTGAGTCTGTGGCTGGGTTTTATGGCTAGCTTTTCAGGGGAATTTGCGCACATTTTGTTCGTTTGCAAATGCACTCATGAGAATGCACATTAATATGAACACAGACTAACACAAGTACCCATTAGCCCAAGTGTGCATTTGCAAATGAATGGAAGTCTCATATAAAATATCCAGTGCCATCAGAGAATGGATAATGGAATGAAAGACGACTGACTCTCTATGAAACACCAACAGAATGGATTAACATCTTTAATACACACTTACCTAGGGTGAGTTCTATTAAAATCAATAGGACTTATTATTGAGTGGATGTGTATATGATTACCTGGAACCTGCACAAAACAGTCTATCACAGTTCATAGATATCTTTCAGGAAATGTTGGGAGTTTAAGTACAGGATTTTTTGTTAAATCTGGGGATATAAGGTTTCATGTAGCCTATTGCCTATATCAGCAAACTGCAGCACTATATTTAGCAGCCACTTCCATGATTTTGGAAGTTTTAGAGCCCACAAAAATCTTTCAAAAATGCATTATTTTCCTGTTAGCTTTCTACTGCTTAGCCTGCTTCCTTCACCCTGAGATCAGGCTTGAGTAGGGAATGGCAATTTTGGGGGGAGGGGGAGCAGGATAAGGTGTGAGAAAAGGGATCACACCATAGTGTGTGCTTGACACAGAAGTGGGGTATTTACAAGCCTGCTCCACTTTTTAGCCTTGGCCTCTCATTTGGAAGCTTCTGTCTACCCTCCCTGTTGCCACTGTGGGATTAACGAACTGGGCATTTTTAACCTGTCACAGACTGATCTTGTCAGAGTCTGACCTGGGATGTGGGCATCCAGAGGCAAGAGAGAGGCTCCAGGTCCAGAGCAGCAGAACTTGAGGCAAGACAGACCCAAAGTCCAATGTCAAGGTTCAAGTCCAAGTCCATAGTCACAGAGTACGCCACGGCCAGGAACCAGAAATACTTACCAGGGCAGGTCAAGGACATGGTCACAAACAAGCCAAGGATCTAGAACAGGAAGACTTACAAGGTGCCAGTAGCTTGAGAAGGGTTAACTGGTAAGGTAACACTGCAAGGATTAGACAAGGAACTGAACCACAGCCAGCAAGAAGACCCATGTTGCTGAGGTAAGGCAGGATGTAGGCACTACAGCAAATCAGAGGATCTGTGTTGCTGAGGCTGGTGCTGGAAGGGAAAACTTGGTCTTATATAACTCTTCCCCCAGCGTCCCAGCTGGCACTCACTGGGATGCTGAGAGCCCCAGCAGGGCCTGGGGCAGATCCTGAAAATACAGTGGTGGTTGTTCTGGTTCTGCCCATCATAACAGCCCAAATCCTGCCAGGCCCAGTAACACTAGAACTAATTGTTAAGCACAGGGCTGGATTGGCTTTGGTAGGAGTAGGTTAGTGGGCACTCACTGGCACCTTTATGGTGATAAGCAAGTCCCGATGCTGGCTGTTCATGGATTGTGCAGCCCATGACCCAGGATATGGCTTGCCTTGGGATCAGACTGTCTCAGCTACTTAGAGCTGTGTGGTACCAAGTGGGCTAATGCAAGGCAGCTCCTCCTCACACTGAAACATAGCCTAGGAAAGGGGAGCAGGAATCCGCCCATCTCCTTTTTGGCAGAGTGGCTCACCCAATAACAGGTTAATTGCATGTTCCTGCACTTGGTCTGTGCAGATCCCGGGGTGGTGAGCACACTAAAGTTAAATAAAGAGGCCCAGTTCTACCCAAGCTCTGATTTCTGTCTTTCTTCTCCCCACAGCTCCCTTTTTCCCCACAAATAAGAAATTAGGCGAGTAAACCAATTTTTTCAATTATGAAGCTCCTGATCTACCTTCCCGTTTAAATTTAGGTTGTTTTCACTATAACATTTGCAAACACCATCCAATGTGAACTGAAGTGTACAATGTGACTTCACTTGCACAGTTTTCCTACAGATTATTTTTTGATTTATTGTTGCAAGTTGTGCAGCTTGAGCAGTTTTTTCAGGCATTCAATATCTGTCTATCTCCATTGTTTTTAAAATAAGCAAATCATAGATCATTCTTCTGTGCTCAAAGTTAGAGATCCTGCTTTTCCGTTACTTTTGTAATAGCAATGTCATGTTAATTGGCATTTGTGATTATTTTATGTTCTCCATGACTGGTTGTATGAAGCTAAGTGATTTAATGGAAGAAATGCACAATACATGTGACCATATATAATGTTTTGTTGTCTTATACTCAAATGATTTATAAATGAATTAATTCTTAATTAATGTATTTGGTACATATCTTAGGATTAGTTAATGTAGCTGCTGTGCAGACAAGTTTATACATGTAAAATAAGAGATCTGAGATCTGAGATGCAAATAATTGTTTGCTTAGCTATTATGAATAAAATGATTGTTAATTCTAGACAAACTTTATTAACAGTATCTTGCAAATCAGCATTTTCTTATCAGTATGTATTTTTTGTGAAGATATGCTTAGTCAGTTACCTAAGACCTATCATTTATGTGCAATACCAACATCTCATTGCCATATGCATTGAATGCATGGATTCTTTTCTACACTTACTTGCAAATTTGCAACTTTCTTTAAGGAACTCTTGACTGAAGCCAAATATTACTTCCAAATCCTGATTAAATTTTGGTGAAGGGCATTTCAAAATTCACAATGCTGCTTTGAATCCACACATGGCCCATTAATAGTGTAATGTCTGCTTGGAAGAAGGTGCTGCTAAGCAGGGCTTACTCCCAGGGAAGTGAGCATGGGATTACCTGGGGTCACTTCATGTAAGAAAACCTGCCAACTAGGAACACATATTTTTCATTAGTACAACATGTGTGCGTTAAAAGTACTGTTTGTTCCATGTCAGGACTGCAAAATACAGAAAACTGAATGTAAACCAATGTAATGTTTAAAGGCATTTTACATCTTCAAGTATGCATTGCTAACAGAAGAAAAAGTATTCCATGCAATTTAATGTGGCAGAAAGTCAGTAGAAAGTATTCGCAATGGTCAGGAGCAGGGAATTAAAAATGGAATGGATTTTGCATTCATTACCTATATCTACACAAAGGCTGTTTCTGTTAAGAGTACAATAATATTGATGCTCAGGTCCCTTCAACAGACTAGCATCCAGTGACATTTCTTTTCACATATGCTTCTAAGTCTGTTTGCAGTCTCAAGTCCATATGAAAGAGGGATAATTAAAATCCAATGATAATTAATTTTTATAATTACAAGTCTATTTCAAATGTGAACATATGATGCACCAATGAAGAACCCCTTTGGAATTAAAGTATTGAGCTACTTAATGTTCAGCTCCATAACAATTTGGTAGCAATTTCAAATTGATTTCTGGGCTGCTTGGATGTAATATTCAATAGGTAATATATTGAAACAATATTATAATTGAGAAGTACAGTTCTTGAATGGCAAAACAAAGATAGTAGCAGAAAAGTTCCAGATGGTTTGGGTCAAGTCTTTAAATGATAGCTTGCTTAGTAATATTCAGAAAGTCAGGTCAGTTTTGTGATCAAGTAAGGCAAATTCACATACTCTGAGTAGCTGACATTCATCTCTGAATTGTCTTACTGCTTTCTAGCTTACTTGTGTTCCTAGATAATGACAGCAATACAGCTGGTTCAGCAAAAAAGCATCAGCCTAGTACACACTTTACCAGAAGGAGATATCTTTACTACTCCACTAAGTTGGAAAGCCTCTTCACATTGTTAGAAGGTCATGCTTGACAGAGGCTACAGGTAGTCACATATATTCTAAAATAAACACTGGTAGATTCACTTTCCATAGCATAGACATGTAAAAGGATGCACAACAAAGCGAAAAATGAAAGTGAAAGACCTGGCAAAGTCCCATCACATAGGAATTAGAAATTTGTAACCCTTTCCCAGAGACTTTGCTATGGTAACCTTAAAACGTTTATTATCTTGAAAATACACTATAAATTTAATTCTCCAAGGATTTAACATTTAAAGTAGCAGAAATTTAAAGTAGCAAAACATTGACCAATAGGTTAAAGGATTATGCCACTGTGAAATTGTAGGGGGTACTTATGGATAGCACTGGTTTATATGCTTGTAATTACAATTTAAAGTCTCTCCAACTACAGGGATCAAATATGTAATTAATCTTTTGCTTTATACATGGGATTTAAAGATCCATGGAACATGAACTTTTTCCAAATAAAGTTTTGGCAAGTAAGTGATTGCACAGAATAGCCCAAGCTGAAATGAAATACTAAAGACCATTCCCCTTAACAGTCCATAGTCTAAACATTTATTTCTTAATGAAACTTAATGCTCAGACCTAGGTTACTGGCATCAAGGGGATTTGCCAATTATTAATATGGGTTAAAGCTCATGTGTTTCATACATACTAGAGGTCATACTGAAAACTTTTGTTTTGTTGTATTTCTTTCCTGTAAGCATTTCATGGAGATTTATGCTATTCGAAGTAAGGAGGACCTTGGAGTTGGCACTGGTTCAATCTGGGAAGGTACCTATATTATAAAATGTGCTCCTGAACAGAAAAGCACAGCACTAGCCCCAGGAGAGGGTCCCCTCTTGTCCCCACAGACGTGGGCTATAACCTTTGAAGTGGTTGGCTCTGATGCTGTCCGTGCATCCCCAGAAAATGAAATATTACGCAACATGGTTTCTGTGAAGCACTTGGCTCAGTGGATGGCAAGATGTGAAATTGCCCCTTGAATGCCTTTGGAGCAATATTGAGCAAGCATAATAATGATGCCTGACTCTAGACTTTGGAGTAATTGCATTTTACACAGCTTGCTGTTCACACAGCACCTTTGTAAGGGAGCCATAAATGCTTGGCTTCTTTAACTTTATTAGAATATAATCAGCTGAAGGAAACTGCAGTGCTGACCCAAAGCACATGGCTGAACAATAAAACACATGACTAAACTTGTTTGGAAATGTTTGAAATACTAGACTATGCCGATCAAGTTTTAAGTGAATCGTGTGTGTGAGCGGGGGGGGGGGGGGAATGTGCTGCTGTTTTCAAATGTTCTTAGTTTTAGAGGCTGACCCCATGTCTTTGTTACAATCAGCGCCACTGCAAGGAACTTGGGAACAGAATAAGCTCTACATCGTTTAGACTTTAAGGTTGAACAGGGCACCTTTCAGCTGACTTCTAACTGTATGTATTTAAAGTAATCATAGTTAATGTTAGGGCCAGGCTACCAGTTATGTTCAGAATATCACACACACCCCTAATGTATGAGTTCACAAAAATTCCTACTCAAAAAAGGTATTCTATAAGTCAATGTAACTTGTAACAATCCACAGATCAATATATAGCTGAATCCATGGAAATATTCAAGCTAATAGGATGTAAAATGTGTCTATATTTCATGAATGATAATTGCATAAATGTAATTGGAGTGAATTACAATTTATTTCTAGAGCTTTCATAATTTTTATTAAGGATATCCTCTTCTTTCTGGAATTGCTTTCTAGTAGTTTGAAAACAACTGATGGTCTTTAGATGTCTTGGACTCAATTATCCATCAGAGCCAGTATGGACAATCAATAAGTGCTGATGGGAGTTGTAGTGCAACAGCTGAAGGATCTTCCAACTGCACTGCATCCAGTAGAATTGGGTAGTATCCTTGCAACTCATTCACAGAACTCTCATGATTCCTTATGTGGTAATATCTATTTTAAACATGGTGTACTCATTACATTAGGTGTATTGAAATTGACCAGAGGCTTTCAAATGCTCCTGTGGAAGAATGAATCTGTTTCGAATAAATTTTTGGTAGCAGCTCTATAAGAAACATAGTGTATGCTCTGGATGTCATAATTCCTGTTCAATTGCACAAGAAGAGACTTGGAGCCATTTTGGACACTATTTGGAACATGTTGATTCTGTTGTGGGATTCAACCTGTGCTTTGTGAGGAGACGGTTGATAGCAGAAATAACAATTTGGATACCAAAGCTAAGGTAAACTGGAGCCTCTTTACTTGGCATTTAACATGGACATACAACCTACCACAGGATTAGTGTGTGTAAGTGTGGGAATTACTCCTATATTCTCCTGCTGATATCTTGGCTACTTCATGGGTGAGCCATGAAGAGAGAGTGGGCTGACACCAGCCTCTTGGCCTAGGCAACACATCCATGCAAGAGTGTCTCTCTGTGATGATGTGTGTCTTTTTGCTTTGCTCAATTCTTTAAGATAAAATTGTCTGACAAAAGGACTATGATACTAAACTACACATAACCCGTCATACGCTCTTCCTTTGTCTTCCTTCTTTTCTCCTTCCTTTCTCAGTTTTTTTGCCCACTCAGTGAAGTGGGTCATGGAAATCTTACCTTAGGAATCTGGCACAAGCGCAAATTAGTGGAAAAATTCTGCAGCACTGATACCAGCCCTAATCAACTTTTTGGGGAAAAAAGGAAGCGTCACATTCAGTGAAATGTGAATCTGATACATTTTAATATTATCAAATAGAACTGAAGTAAGTTTACAACCCAGATTTCTGAAAAAAGTGGCAGTGGTTCAAATAATATGCATACAGAATTGTTCTATGTGCAGCTAGAAATCTATGCATTTTGTCCAGGTATAACATTCAGTGTCTGCTTTTCTCCATGTGACTTTATCCTTGCCTTGTGACTTTTACTTTTAGATGGCATTATTTTTCTTCTTTTCATAGAACCACCTCCATTCCATTTGAGATGATTGTCATATGAATCTCCATGGTCAGTTGGTCTATTTTAATATTTTGCCTCATTACACAAACTGATAAAAGTCATACACTTTCCCTGAATGCCAGATGTACTAAAGTTTTATTTCCCCTCATGTACTTTCCAGTCACCGCTCAGCCATTCACTCTTTCTGTGTCAGCCCCATTCATCTGGGGCTGAAGGCCATTCAGCAAAACATTCCACCCTGCTTCTGTTATGACCTCCTTTACGAGATGGCCAAACCGATGAAAAATAGAGGTGCAAATCAAAATATTTTATTAAGGAAAGCACCATGGCTTTTGCTTTACCAGACTGGAAAAGTGGCATTATATGGAAAAGCCAAAGAGAAGTTAGTAAAGGACTCCTGGCAGAAAAGCGCTCATGGCCAGAAACAACAGTAGTAAAACTAGTAATCCTGGTATAGAAAGTCAGAAGCAGGTTGACTGCTTCATCCCTCAATCCTTGTTTCAAGCTGTCAACTCTCAATAAATGGAGGAGAAAGTACTGTGAATTCAGTGGTGATACCCATGATGCTTATATCATTCTTTTAGAGTTTTCAGAGTGGTATCTGATTTAATCCTGTAACTAACACCACAAATAGGTGACATTTAAGTAATATTGCAGTTAGATAAAAGATGGTACCTCACTTAATTGCTAAGTCAGACAAATTGCCAATGTTGTTTCACTGCTTGGTATTAAATAGGGAGAAAAAGCTATGTTTCTTTGTTGGGACTGTGGGATGGTTTAGTCTTTGCCACCATCATTATCCTCATTTGAACCCGCAGTCACCCACCCCAGTACAGATCTGATGCCTGCTATTTGCAGTGGGAGCTAAGCAATCACGGTTGTCTCCAGGAGTTTAATTCTTATGTTGAGCAGCAGGCATGGAGTGGGGATTCCAACTGGCACTGTAGTGGGGCCAAGACTTTGAGCATGGAATAGCAGCAAATCTAGTCTGTCCCAAAGGCTATCATTAGAAGCAATTTCTGTTAGACAATCCATAAAGAGTAATTTCAGAATGAATACTCTGTCGTCTTCAAGTGTATGCTGGAGCTGGCTTCCCACAAGGGAGCATGAATCCCTGTATGATTTGGTAGAATGGGAAGAATGGTAAATTGCTTAACTCAATAGGAGGAGTGGAAGGGTTCCTCCTCAGAGCCAACCAGTTTGGTCTGGTTGACCCTTTGAAAAGCCACATTTACTGCTTTTTCCATCTGGTGTAGCCCTCCAGAGGACAGGTGGGGATAGAAAGGGGAGAGAAGAGGGGACATGCAGGAAGGTGTGCAAGGTTGTGCGGGTGTGCTCTCCCATTTCACATGGCAGTAGACCCTGCACCAGTGCTTGTGTATGCCCACTTTTTTATCACACTAGATCAACTAAAGCAATTCTGTTGTCTCTAGCCATTCTTCTTCTCTTGATAGTGCTGCGTCTGTGTATACATGTGTGTGTGTGTGGGTGAGAGAATGAGAATCCAGTCCTGTGAATGGATGTAAGTTCATAACATACATAGGATTTATGCTGCTCTTACTGTTTTAATTTTATTTTTGGCTGTTTTTAATACTGTATTGGATTTTATTTTGCATTTTATTGCTGCATACCACCTTGGGAAGACTTCTGCCCTGGAAAGTAGCCAAGAAATATTTAAAATAGATCAACCAGCTTTACTATGTTCATGCATAGGATTGTGTATGCATGGTCTGTACAAGGCAAACCATAAATTATCCATGTCATGTGGATCCCCATGCACTAAGTCTTTCCATAGTAACTCATGGCTCTCTGGGCTTTTCCCCAAAGTATCCCAAATTTGCAGGTGTTTGGCAGCAGACTGCATTGTAACACCACAATCACTGAGCTATGATGGAGAGGGAAGGGTGGTCTGGAAAGCCATTATACTGCCTCCTCATTTTTTTGTGTGGTTTTCAAGCAGTGGATATGTGTTCCAGGGGTCAATTGATCAACTTGACTTGATCACGTCCCTGACTAGTATCTTCTTAGTTGTGCAAACATGCAGATCACTTTGTTTCCTTTACAGAATTATACACAAATTTAGTCATACAAATGTTACAAGAAAATATGCTAATATATACACCTTTTTCAAAAGCAGCAAAACAAAAACTGATGATAACATTTTATACACAACTCATCTTTCTTCAGTCCCTGCTGTGTGGCACTAGGAAAAATTGCATACCTGTGCAAACTAGGCAGAATGTGGTGGATTTTTTTTTTTTTCACATACTTTTCCAGTGTGGAAAAGATGCAGTTCCATCAGTGAAAGGATAATGGAATAAAATACCCTTGACAATCTACAAAACATATGCAGAAAGAATTAAACAATATCTGTACATCTGTAATTCAGCACAAGGCTATGTGTCTCCTAACCATTTTGCCTTTCCAGAAATGACAGAGCTAATTGAACCTGCCCTGATAATACTATTTTGAAGAACAGCACATTTGAAGAAGAGCAGACTTGATTTTTTAATCTTACCTAAAATAGCACACACAATCCTAGATACTGTAAGAAGAAAAGAACAAATACTTTTTTGACATATCTGTGTATAATCCAAAAGGTTCTACTTTATGAATTGAATGTTCCTACAGAGATATGATCAATATCAGAACTCTATATTTCCTTCCAAATAATTATTCTTGCCTCCTAGACAGTATAAAAATAAGTCAGTAATAAAAATAATTCAAAACACAACAGGAATGTTATCTATTTAAAGCATTTGAAAAATCAAGGAATTGTTCAAACACAGTATCAGACCATCAACAATGCAGAGCATTTGTAAGAATAGCTGAGGCTCAGTGTTGGAGCTATATGCTTTTCCTTCAGGAAGCATTGCGTTTAGTTCCTGATGTCTCCAGTTAAAAACCAACCTCAGACTGTAGAACTGCGATGCCTGAGATCTTGGAGAATCGTTGCCACACTTGAATAAATGTACACATAGCCTGACTCAGCATGAAACAATTCAATCGTTTTACTTAGGTGCCACAAGTTCTACAATGAACCTCAGAAAACAATAATATCCCAGCAAAGAATTCTAATCTGATTTTAAATACTAGCCCCAAGTCAAGGGTGGGGGTGTAGTTAACCATGGACATGATTTGAGTCCAGAAGTCAGTATATGAGTAGGTCCAGGAATGAAACGCCATATTACTGACTGCAAGAGAGCCTGGGTGCCAAGATTCTCTGATGAAACTCAGAGGAGAGGGTTTCTTGAGTGACACATTTTGGACTGCAAATATGGTAATATATCTCACTGGCAAGAAAGACTGAGAATTCTTCCCATCTACCCTATGAATTGGACCAGATATAACAACATGGTGCTGGATTACTCTGAACCAAAATAAGGAACTATCAGCATAGCCCATCTTGATGTACGTTACACAGCCACAGGTGATGGAGCATGGAAATATTGTTATTATCACAGGACTGTTGGAAGAATGATCGTATGGAGCACTGTTTATGAATGAAATACACAGCTACCTGTTTGCAGGCACTCAAGTTAGGTAAAACTGGAGCTGAAAGAGTGGGGGACAATTTTGCACTTGATGGATGGAAGGAATCTATGTTTGTTTAGGCTAAATCACAGGATGATTACTGGTGTGAAAAGACTCTTTCTAATAATGCTATTATGACTGCCTGCACCCCGACTGAAATACTCATATTTTCTTTCTCATAACATTCATCTGACTAAGAATTTCATGTAGTGGATAAGATATATGGCAAAAACGTAGTTATATTTCTATAATATTTATTTTAGAAGCCATCCTGGTTTCAGAGTTTCTTCATTTGGAAATGAAATGTGGTGGTATTTTTATTGCTGCTTGGTGGCTTCCCTTCTCTGCTGACTGCTGAGTTTCCAAATCTATTTCCTGTAACTGACGTCTCATGCAGGAACTATCAATCTCTATTGGACACGCCAGGAAGGTGGAACAGTCTTTCAATATTTTTAACTCCGTGTCAGGGAAAGGAGAGCAATGGAGGAAAGAAACCTGTTGTGTTGAATGAAAACGCTATTGCAGCTGTGATATCAACAACCTCTGAGCAACAATTTTCCTGTCAGTTTGTATACAGTGTATTCCTCTGAATAAAACCTGAAAATGCTGACTTCCTTGCTTTCCTCCCTGAAGTTATATATTTTCTGCCCCTGTGTACTGTGAAAAAATTTCCACCAAAGTAATTTTCGTACCTTTGAAAATAAGTAGTATTAAAAGCTGTTAGACTCATGTGTGGAAATCATTTGAATTTAATCTTTATCATTAAGGTCAGCAGAAAGGTGCTTTGGAGAGCATTTCTTGCAGAGGTAACAAACACATATATTGTGTATTGGCATGTCCTTGCATAACGGAGCTCAGTGTGATATACACTGTGCCCTGTTTTTCCACCATCCTTACAAATACCCAGGAAGACAGCTTAGCCTGAGAGATAGTGACTAGTCCAAAGTCACCTCCTTTCTCTGCTGGATGGATGTCCTTTCTCTGCTTCTAGACCTTACAGTCCCTAAAAATGCTACACAGAGGGTCAAGAAATCCTGCTGAATGAGTTGAGCTGTGATGAAGAAAGAAGGAAAAAACTCCCCAAACTGGAGTCCCTTCCCTTGCAGAATTCCTTTTCCTCTCAAGGAAAGCAGGTCCCAAATCTAATGCATATTATTTATTATTTAGCTTTACACACTACTCTTCTACTATTTCATTAGGACATCTTTCATTAAAAACACTTTAAACTAACTACATGTTAAATAATCTAAAACAGAACAATACAAATCAACATTCAAATAAAACTGTTCATCCAAAGTTAAAAAGTCTGGCAAAATAAAAAGGTATTTTCTTAGTGATGGAAAGTCATCAGATGACCTCTCTGAAGAAAATATTTCAAAGCAGGGATGCCACCACTGAAAAAGATGCAGCGCTGGCTTCAGGTTTTAGAGGACCCTCATGCAATAGGATCTCACCGCTCCCCTCACTTCCTCCCTCAACAAGTCTACCTTCTTGCTGCGATTGTCACTAGCTGCTGTTGTTCCTCATCCTTTTTCTTGTTGTTGCTACCACTTGCTTGCTTGGGAAATGAAGAACCAAGGAACAAGTAGGCAATGCATCTTCTGCTCCTCCACCCAACAACCACTGTTAGCAGGGCCAAAGTGAGAAGGAAGTAAACAAGAAGGTTGCAATGGCTGAGAGGAAGCACAAGTCCAAAGGGATGCGGCAGACAGCCCTTCTTGGGGTGTGTGCCTTCTGTACATGAGGTTCATGCCTACCTTTGATGGTGATCCTCTTAGATGGCAGAGACCTTGAGGCTGTTGGCTGAGGAGCAGTCCCACCACTAGGGGTGGTGCTGGCTACTGAAAAGATCTGAGGCTCAGCCTGCAAGTTAAAAAAAATGCACCAATTTGCACATGCTAATTTTCATCTGCGCTAGAAGCTCTTTTCATGTTTGTATGGCTTTAAAGGACCCTGTTCTTGAAGGACAACCCATATGTAAAAAAAACAATGTCAAGACAGGGCAGGGTTGGGCATTTGATGACAGAAAAAAAGCCTTAGGCAGAAAGATGAATAAGGGAAGTGCAGAGAAGGTGAAACATGTTTTGACCAAGAGGCAACTGATCTGGGCTCTCAGATGCAAGTGCCCACCAGCATCAGGGTCATGAACCAGATGGCCTCTTGGGGATTCAGGGAGTTAAATGAAAAAACGAGGCTCCAACCCTAGTGCATGACCACCTAACACCTGACTGGGCCCAACCACATTATCAAAATGCAAGATATGCTAGTAGCAGGGATGCTGCAAGACTCTTTATACCATATTTCTTTTTCATAGTTGTGTCTCCCCTCTCAGCTCCATACAAAAGTAACACAGCAACAGTTCCATGGCATGACGGTAGCATGTCACCTCTCCAGTATGATTAAAGTATTGGATTATTCTGCCTGCCTGAACCCCTTTCCCTGTCCTGTGTAAGTGTGTATGTGTAAAATGCTGCCAGTCCCTTTACAGTCCTTCTGGGAAAGATCAACATAACATGTTACGATAAATTAATTCTAAGCTTTAATATTAGGGAACAGAGCTTGTGAGTCCTCAGTTGATTTAAAAACAAACACAATATGAAGCCTGGAATTAATGAGATAGAAGTAGAATCATTTCTCACGTATTACTTGATCACAGTTTACAATGTGAGTCTAGTAATGTAAATGCTGGGATAATGCATTTCAGCGCACTGCTTAAAGAACTATTAACTGACCATAGAATTGACATTGGGGCATCACTTAGTGTTCTGCCTTTTTATTTCATAGGAAAACTGTAATTCTAGAACAAAGCAAGCTATGCTGATTTTTATCCTTAGTGGAAGTGGAATCAAAGCCTATGAATGTTTGTTTGGAAGTTCGACTGTGGTCAAGGGGGGCTTGCTCCCAAGTAAGTGTGTGTAGGATTATAGCTTAAGATCTAAATTATAAATATATTTAATACTCTGTTTCCATTATGAGATTTTCCCAGGGATGCCAGATGTGTATTATACATACTTTCTCATCAGCAATCACATACTACTTCCTAAAATAACAATGACTATATTCAGCAAGAATGGATTTTCTGCAAAGTAGTTCACCCTTCAAGTAGTGATTGGATGTTTTTATATTTATGTGATGGGATTTACAGGGCAGAAAAAGTACTTTTGTCTTATAATCATAATAAATTACAAATCCTGGTCAGCAGGGAAAAGTGAGGAATTAAACTGTTTTCTATATCGTAGAGGTCTTCAAGGCCTAAAACGTGGGCATCTTATTTTTCTTTCAGTGGTCTACATTTCGTATGAAGCTGAACTGGCCTGGTTTTGCTTAGATTCTGAGTACGCTACCTGATGCTTATCTGGTCCATTAGTTGTTCTGGATTCTAAGGGCTTTTAAAAATAACAATTTCATCTAGTACTTACAGAATTGGGAAAGGAAAGCAACAATCACAGACAGTGTTGTGTCCATATACATTTTTTGAGTGGTGGGGAGTAGCAAGCATGCATTCGTGAAATTCTACTCCCATGGAGAGTAGAATTGTCTTGTTTTTGTTTTAAAGAAATCAAAGCCTCCATTGATTTTCAGTGAATCATTTGTACCTGTGACCAAGCAGCACCTTATCCTCTCACTCAAATTTGGAAGACGAATTGATGCTTTTTCAAATTTGACCCTTACTGCATATGAAAACACGGAAACAAGGTGCATATGAAATATATTTAGCATTTTAAAAAACATATACAGTGCAAAAACTAAAACTATACTTAGCTTGAGTACCATGCATTTGTACAATATGCAGGCTACATTACCCTGATTTACGAAGCTGGAATATGGCAAGTTTATTGAGGGAACAGAATTGGCTGGAGAGCAGATTGCAGGAACAGATTTCATAATGTGTGCCAGTAGTAAACAGGAGGAAAGCTAGTATGAATAGAATAAGTACATGATCATGATCACTACAGAGCTCTTGGAGAAAATGTCACTACTTGTCAACCGTGCAGTCAACACCTTTTGACTTGACTATTGCTTTGCAGATCATTAAACCAGCATCAGGAATCCTGTGATCCAGGGCCAGCTTGATGAAGTGTGTATGTTTCCTTCAGCCAGTCTTTCACTAATATCACAAGAGGGATATTAAGATCCACAAGAAAGAAACTTCTGGGGAAAAACATTGATTCTGAATAAATATCTTCTTTGTGTCCAATTAAATCAAATCTTGTCCCCTGCACTTCATAAAACTCTATGTTTCCATTGACCAAATGGATAATCTAATTTGGTATTCTCATCCTGAAGTTCATCCATATTTGCTCACTGCTAAAGATGGCAGTTTCTGAGAAAGGCATGAGATGGAAGAACTGCTTACAAAGTCACCATACATTATGGAAGAAGCTTTCTGTTGAACTCAAGCAACTGTCCTTACTCACAGGATACCTATTCTGAGAAGTCGTCTTACACCTTTATGAGAAACAAATGCTCTCATTCTTGGAAATCACTGGTGATAATAGAAGGCTCAATGAAGGTGAGTGGTGAAAGTGTGGATTTCTTACAGAACAATTGTGTATAGACAAATGCAATGTTAACAGTAATTATGCCAAGGCTTGGACTTTGTTAGGCATCATAGAGTTGGAGGGCTAAAGAGTATTTCTAAAGTGATCATTGAAGTATTGCAGAGGCTGAGTTGCTATGTGCAAACTCATCAAATATATTATGAGATACTGACTTGCTTGTCCCAAGAAACCTTTGCTTTGTATCATAAGTTACTTCTGCTTTCATATTTTTCCAATTAACTATTCATGTTCATATAAAACCTTCTATCCTACTTGGGAGGGGTGACAACCTTTCTGGTTATGTTCTCTCTTCCTACAGCACTGTAGATTCCTAATAAAGGTAAGATGGATTACAACTAACAAAATTGGCAGATAAGGATTCTTGGTATTTGAGAAGTGTTCCTTTCTGTAGAATTATTGAACTGTATGCTCAAACTATGCCTTATATGTCAGAGTGGAACAGGTAGATAATACGATGTAAATCAGACACATAACAGTGTGCACTGGGAGTGAAGTAAATTCCTAGAAGTAACTACTAGATTGGGTTCAATGAACTGCTCAGTGCATGCTCAGAGAGTCAGTCTGGGTGATTGTGCTTCTGGAAAATGCTTTGGTTAATGAAGAACTTTATAAAGGCTTATGATTTTCAATGTGTGAAGGCAGGAAATCTAGCTCATGTCATGGAGCAACGCAATACTGGCTTTTCCAGAAACTCAACTTTCCTATCCATTCTTTCTCTACAATATTTGTGTTACTTCTCACTCTTCTATGGAGGTTCCCCCAAGATTTCAGAGCAGGTTTTGGATGGGTCCAAGCAGCTCCAAGGTGGTTGATATAACTGGATTTCTCTTTTAATTCATGCAGTACATGAATATTTTAAGGCCAAATACAGTTAATTAAAAAGAAGATGAAAATGGATTAAGTAAACATTTTAATATTGAAGCATAGTTTATCAAAACAACATATCATAAGATCTCTCCTAAAAAAGAAAGGCTAGTTTGAACAGCACGTGCATAAGGCTCTTGTTTCAATGCTTGGTATCTCCTTCTAGTCCCATCTCCCTCTCCAGAAATATAAAACCAGATAACAGTTCTTGGAAAGTACCTTGCCTAAGTCCTTTGGAGGTACTGCCATTACTAGTCCTTCTAGACTGGCCATTATTCTGACTTAGTATAATATAGGTTCATAAATTCCAGATAAGTTTTAACATATGATGTTATTGAACAGAATTTTGGTATATGATAGTAAAATGAGATGCTTGTTTCATTCCTTGCAGAGAAACATTGTATTAGGTTTTACAGTGTAAAATCAGTATATTGAAAGTAGTACCATTGCCAATTTCCCTGTGGTTGAATATGCTCCATATGCACATGACCATTTATATCAAGTCATGAGCAAAATCTCAGTACATTATTTTTGAGCGTTAGGAAACTGTTATAAAAAGAATATTGTCAAATAGCAAGATAATATTTGGAAGAATTGAACAATTTCTTGAATTGGAAGCCAATAGCTACGAAGAATGTCACATGAAGGGATGACATGCTATTTTGATTTATGCCAGATATGGAAAAATATGAAAAAATAAAATCATCAGATGTTCAAAAGTATGGTTCTTCCATGCATAGTGCCATAGTTATTTTTGTTCTTCAAAATTAACTCTTCCCCCTTTCTCATCTAACAACAGCTGCTTTTCAACCATGTACTTCCATACCCAGCACTACATTCTGGGTAAATTGCATGTGTTTTCTTCATGGACCTATTACACTCCAGCATGAAAAGGGAGGTGCCATGTGCATGGATCCTGCATCTGAAGACAACTCCCAACTGGGGGTAGGGAAAACAAGCCAAGTCTGAGTTCATCAGGATTGTCCTATCTTCACATCTGTGTTCAGTTTGTCATATTCCCATTCTTAAACAGGATCTTAGCCCTGCCTTTTGAAATGAAAAATTGTGCATTTCAGATGCCTTTTCAATAGGGCACTGAAACTGCAAACATTTTTCTCATAGACTAATGTATGAAAGTGCAATTTTTCTGAAAGTGAATGTTTAGCTGGGGAATTTGCAGGCTTTCGCAGAAAATTGTATTCTCATTCATGGATAACAAATGAGGGAAATTTAAAATAAAAACAAACCCAAATGAAATTCTCCTGTATCCCTGGATAATGGGTACTAGGGACATAAAGGTGAACTTCAGGATCATCAGCTAAATCTTTGTTGGTTTCCAGAAGCAGGGGTCCCACTCTGAGCCGTCTTTTTCCAATGTCAATGTGTTCTCATCTCCACTGAAAGGCACAGTTGGAGAGTTGATGGTGGTAATGATACAGGCTAAAAGGGCTATTGTTAATTTAAAAACAAACAAAACAACAACAACATACCCAGAAGGATTAATTCAGCAAGAAATTATGTGCTTCATATCATGTGATAGCAGATCAGATTTTAACATTTTTTAGCTTTGTATCATCTGTGTGTTTATGCATGCCTAGATGTAATGAATATAAATTGCATCTAAACTAAACTAATAAATTGGATGCTTGATTAGCCAAAACAGTCTCATTTGTTGAAAAGTCAAATGCAAATTATTCAGGGTCACTGTCTCAACAAGAGCAATGCAGAATGGAACAGAGAGAGAGAGAGAGAATGAGAGAGAGAATGAGAATGAGAGAGAAAGGGAATGAGAGGGTATATTGCGATATATTTCCCACCTAGGAAGTATATTTCCCACCCAGGATAGATGCTGTGAAGAGCTGAGGTTTCTCCTTCATGCATTCAAAGCTACAGACCTTTTCCTTGCAAAATGTACTTTATTGACCCAAAGCACAAAATGCTCAGAATGAAGCTCTGAGCAAGTACAGAGCAGTTTACTGAACTCAATCTAGTATTCACCTCCAGTAACTCTCCTTATGAGCATGCCTGGGCCCCGTTCCTGCAGGAAGGCCTTTTGAAAATGTGCACGCCTCCTTTCTGTGTGCTGTTCCTCTAAGTAGACCACCCACTTCTGCTGACGGCATGTCATGGGGTCAAGAGCCTCATCTCAGTCTGAGAAACTCCCCTGCTCCTAATCCCCTCCCATCAACTGTACATCTTGGTTATTCCCATGCCTGCCCTGCAATCTGGCCTTGAGGTAAGTCTCTCCCCTTCTCTCACCTCAGTATCTCTGGATGGCCCATATTTCCAGGCCCTCTTCTGCTCCTCTTGAGCTTTTCCTATTCCGTTTCCATTTCCTTCTGATTCTTCTGAAGCCCAGTCAGCAGCCCTTCAGAATGTGCACCCAAAGCACTCCCAACAGATGCTGGTGGAGTGAATTCTCTCCTTGTATGCATATTTGTACAATACCTATCAATACATGGGGCAGTTTTGACTAAACAATAATTCAATTTATTAATTTATCTTCTGTGTATAAGAAGTGGCAAAAGCAAAAGCTTGAGCTTGATTCTCTATTGTGCTTTCTTGATCCAGTAACCCTAACTCCAACCCCAACCCCAACCCTAAATAAAGGTATCTTTAGGTTATGTGTGTGTGTGGAATGAAACAGGAAGAAAATCATTTGCAGATGAAATACCTTAAACTGAATCTATCAGGACAATAGCCATGAGTGCACTCTAATTCTCTGTACAAATGGTCTCTTGACATTCTCATCACTGCTTGTGGGCAGAGAAATTGGGAGAATAATTTCATTTAATTTTTCCAGGGAGAGGACAAATTCTCCAGCAAGTTCTGCTGAGATGGCTCTTGCTTGTTGCTGCAGCTGATGCTGCATGTGGCATCCTGACAAGCACCAGGAATCCCTGCACTCCGCTGGAGCTAACATTGTTCTGTCCTGTTCATCTGTCAATCCCTAACCCATCGCAACCTCAAATGCAATTCTTATCATGTCTGGCTAACACCACTAGTAAGCCTAATGGGAAGGACCTCTGCTGTCTATTGTGCCATGCTCATCAAAGTGTTCATGGTACATGTAGGCTCTACGATGTCATTCTTGATATATGAAGTATGAATTTAACAGAACTCCTTCACTGTATGTATTTCAAAGATTAAAACTGTTGGTGTAGGTGTAGTAGAAGCAGAATGTTCTACAGAACATTCTTCAGTGTTTTTCAGAGCACAGAAGTTGAGGTTATAGACTGGTGTTCTACAGTGATTCATGGACTTTTCTTGCTTAGGCAAGTGAATGATGAAAAGATGGGAATTTGCAGTTTTACTGATAGTGACGTTAGTATCTCACATTTAAGGGTCCCCAGTTTAGCCTCTGGGGTTCTTCAAAGAACTATACTTACTTTCTCCCAAACCTCAGTGGTTGAGTAGTTTGGCCAACTTTTGCATAATTGCAAATTATGCCATTCTAATTCTTCCATGCCATTCTCATTTTCTTCCATGCCATTCTAATAGGTCAAAGTGCTTTTCCAAATACTGGCAGCAAGAGCTGTAAGCTAAATATCCTGGCATGTATTTTGTATTTCTTTGCATTTTTGACCCAGTTCTGCCACTGGCACTATTCACAACTGGAATGTATGATTCAGACTTTTTCTAAAATTGAATTTGGCCGTTAGGTTGAAAAAGTAACTAAGAGAATGAGGCTAGTTCATTCTGTGGATATTGGCAGATCTTAACAAATATTATGATATGCATATCTGCTCTTTAGTTGCATGTGTATCTTGGGTTTTCCTGGAGGCAAGAGTATGGTAATTGTCATGATGAGTTCCAAGATATGAAAAGTTGCCCTGACATCACTAATTAGAAGCATTTGTCTATCTCTAAGAAAAGGGTAATATGCAAATTGTGTACATGCAGAACTTGTAAACTATGCTTCCCTTCTCTGCTGACTGATGGGCAAGGTGTTTCAGACAGGATTTGTTTAAAGTCTAGTAGATAACTGTGACATCTACTGTGTTCACCCCTCATGCAATGATACGTCAGGTTCCTTGGCATACTTAATCCAATATCTTTATCCACCTAAAACATATTGCTTTACACAAATGAATGTTAAAATGTTAAGAATTTGTTTGGTGTTGTCTATTATCTTTCTTAAACAGAAAAGATGCTTTTGCAATTTCCCCTGCAACATTGCATGCTGCTGAAAAAGGGCAGTATTCATCGTTCAAGGGCTCTAATTAGGTCTGAAAGGCAATCAGTTAATTGATAGTTCAGTGGATAGGAGTAGGAATCAGGACCACAAAAACACATGGGCATTCCAGAAACTGCTGCTGGGAAGAAAGCCTATCAGTGAAGAGTCCTACATTGCAACACCCAGAAATACAACTTTTTTATGGCTCTTACTATGGAGATGTAATCTGTAAATTCATATGTTTTGCCCTGAAGGGACGTGTGGCTTTTCAAGAAGAAGGTCCTGCCTAGGAGGAGGTCCAGTCTGGGATGGCTGGCAGATGGGTAACAAGATCTAGGCTTCATCAACACATGTGCGTGCACAGAGAGAGAGAGAGATCTTGGAATGGTGGGCATCTTTAATTTGAGTTTGGATGGAAGAATTTGTAGCCTAACAAGCAGATCATGCTTTCTCTTGGGTACATCAGCCAATCAATAATGTCAAGTCAAATTGTTCATTAAAATGATGATGATGATGAGGAGGAGGAGGAGGAGGATACAGTTTTAAAAGTTAATTTTACATTACTCCAGCAATGCATATGGATATTTCCAATTATCACTGTCCCATATAATTTAGAGATCTTTTTAACAGGCACGGAGTTATCCGGCCCTCATCAGTGGTTGTGGCTTTCAGACTTCAGCACAAAAGATTCCTGCTGCATGAGGTCTTCATGTCACAGAGGAGGATTGTGAAGCAGGCTTTTCTCTCATTATCAAAATTAACAGTCACTGATTAGATGAACCCAGCACAGCCCCTAGACGTTGACTGCACATGAGGAACATAGCTGAAAATTAATAACATCTCCTCTAAAGCATGAATCCCAATTAAGGCAATTGAACGAATACAAAAAAGTGAAAAAATTCTGCATCATTTTCTGTTTTCTTTAGGAAAAAACACACTATATGGAATATGGACAACATGACCACCAGTCAGGAGGTTGTGTTCTTTACTTTAAATAGCAAAAATGTGCATTTTCCATTCCCTTTTTATAAATTTAGTAGAAAGTCTAGTTAGTACAGATTAGCAAATAGGAATAGATTGTACTAGAAGAGGCTGCAAAAAGTGTTAGAACGGAAAGGTAAGGAAGGAAGGAAGGAAAGATACAGCTGCAATCCTAAACATATTTTGGAGAAAGTTCCATTGAACATTGCAGAATTTATTTCTGGATGAACACAAATAGAATTGCATTGCTCATCCAATTCAGCCTACTTGCCATTTGTTTTTTCACTAGTTCATCTAGTCATGTTATTCATATTTAGGCTTTCGCATTAAGTGTACTATTAGGACACGCATTGGGAGAATGAGGACAGGGAACATAGGAACACAGGAAGCTACCTTATCCTGGGTCAGCCCCTTGGTCCATTTGGTC
Organism: Varanus komodoensis; assembly: GCF_004798865.1. Lineage (NCBI taxonomy): Eukaryota > Metazoa > Chordata > Lepidosauria > Squamata > Varanidae > Varanus > Varanus komodoensis. The sequence continues at coordinate 32,282,264 of NW_025336087.1, read as the reverse complement.
CAGCACTGTTGAGATTGACTGGCAGTGTCTCTCCAGGGTTTCATGGAAAGCATGTGCCAGGCTACAGAACTACACCCCTTGCCTCTCCATCACCACCTCCATGGAGGGGGTGAGCTTCTGCAGCTGGTAGCTTTTAATACTCAAGTAGGCTCCAGACACAAGATGCTTCACTCCTTGTCTTAATGCGACTTGCTTCCATGCATCACCGGCTCCTACATTCCAATTACATGGGCAGCCTACACAGCTACAGAGAGCTCTCTACTGCAACTCGAGGAGGGTGATGAGGGGAAGTGAAGTGGGCACAGTAAGGGTTCTCATCAGCCTGCTTCCTTCCCCTTCACATGTTCATTATACGCTGAATCAAATAGGGAAACTATTAGGAAACTCATCAAGTTATTCAGTGTGTTGGTTTCTGATGTGCACAAAACAGCTTCTGTTTTACTTATATAACAGACTAGGTATCCACACGCAGTATGGAGAGGCATTCCAGTCATAAGCTGCTGTTTTAGTAATTTGTTAAGCCAAGTAATGAGATTTTGCTCATTTGGTTTGGGATGTGTGTATTGGCATATGCTTGTTTACATTTTAAAATCAAAGAAATTATCTATCCAAGCAAATCAGATTAGAATGGAAAGTATACACCCTTGAAAGAGCCTTGAACTCCCATGCACTGAAAAGCCAACCAAGAAAACATACTCTGCCTTGAACTTCAGTAAGCCCCCAGGGAAGAAAGTCGCATGGCCCCAAAGCAGCAAGTGAACATGGCTCTGTGTTTTCCACTGCTGTCTAGAGATTAGTTTTCATTGGAACACTGAAGCCAGAATATCAGATCTCCAAGACAGGTGTGTATTGTCCTGAGGATCAGCAGTAAATTGTGGTCAACAGCATCAAAAGCTGCAGAAAATCACACAACAGGATCAACTGGATGTAAGTTTATGAAGGTGAGAAACTCCAGGCAAATCCACCATATTCTCAGCGTGATATGTATCAGGGCAAACCTATCCAAGTCAGTTTGAACACATGCCCCATTGAATTCTGTGGTGCTTACTCTCAGGAAAATGTCTATACCTTGGGTCCCCGATGTGGTGTCTTTGGGCAATGCTGTGGCCACTGTGGTGCCTCTTAGGTTTCCTGTCCCTCTTGATGGTTTTTTTAGATTGTATCCATTAATATATTTATTAATTAACTTGTCCATAGAGGGATTCTTATGACATTTTCAATTGCCCAACACCCAATCAAGATATACTTAAAAAAATAAGAATGGGAGGCAACTTAAAAGGGAATACAAGTTCAGGGTGTGTATGCATGATTGCGGTGTGTGTTTCTCTATGCCTCACCAGTTTTCTTTCTGTGAAATGGGGATTTTGTTGTCTTCCATGAACAAAAAACATGTGATTCAAAATTCTGGGTTCTGATCCTTAATACTGTCTCAATATCTGTTCTTTTTTGGCTGAGTTAGCAGTCTCTGAGCCTCATCAGGTTGCCTTCTGTGAAGTGGGTGTGGAAGCACAAAACCATGGTTTCAAATGAGGGGCAGTTCAGGCTCTCTCTCTGCTTAGTCTCTCCTTTTGGGGCAACTCTGCTTTTAGCCTAACCAATTGGTCTTCTGAGAATGAGTGTTCACACGTGGCCACATCCATCATGGCAGCAGCTTTGGGAACTGGCTCAACCTGTGTTGGTTTGGGTGACATTCTCCCTACGGATGCAGGCTGACAGGCTGGGTGCATTCCTGGACATGGCCCTCAAGCTGGATGGCCATGTTTGAGTGGTTACCAGAAGTGCCTTTCCACAACTTGGGCTAGTGTGCCAGGTCTGGCCATGGACACCCATTTGGTCTATTATAACACACTGTCTATGGGCTGGCTGTGAAAAGTGTTCAGAAGCTTCAGTGTGTCTGGAATGTTACTGCCAGATGGTTGATTTGATTTGATTTATTACATTGTATGCTCGCCCATAGCCCGTAGGGTTACAATAAGGCAAAAAAAAAAAAATCAGTACAGATACACTAGTATGATTAGAGCAAATACAAGTTCAAACACAAATGTACAATGCTAGCAGCAAAGCAATACAAAATCATACAAAATTACTTCATGCAATCTAATCTAAATCTAATCTAAGGTATAATTAAAAATACTTTTTTGTATTCATTTCCCTGGAAATCAGGGGTGGGAGGTAAATATCCCAGAATAATTTCTGGAATGAGAAAATTAGCTAGAGGTGACACATCTGAGCATATTATGCTGTAGGTTCTTTGTACTACAATGCCAGGGACTTTTCCAAGGTTGTGTTCCCACTGAGTGAATTTTATAATCAGTAATTCCATGATTTCTAAAGCATTTCTAAAGTGTTAACTGGGTTCTGGGAATACAAAGCAACAAATGGGATATTAAAGTATCTAATCCACCTCTAAATAATTTCCACCAATACTTGCTTGAAAACAATGATAATGAAGTGCAGGGATTCTTTGGTTTGACACAGGCTCCCAGTGGTATTTCTCTGAAAAGCTGAGATGTGGCAGCTCACTCTCCCTTTCTTGTTTAGCCCAGTTTAGCAAAAACCTTCCTGCTCATCGTAACCAGACACTCAAAGAGAAACACAAAGCTGTGTAGCTTTAAAGGTCTCATTAATTTCCTTTGTACTCCAAACCTGCAACATTAAAAATCGTGATATACCAATTCCATGCCAAAGTCAAAACTCCTTCCAATTTTCCTGCTATTTACATCAAAGAGGGCCTGAAAGGGATGCACAAGAGAATCACATTCTTGTGTTGAAAAATTAATACATCATTGACACTGACCCATTTTTCTGGCTTATGAATTTTTCAAGCTTTTCTACTTGCAAGACAGAGCCATGCTTAAACTTGTTTTAGGATATTGTCCCTTGAAAGATTAAAGTGGAAACTCCGTTGCTCCTTTGGAGGATTGCTGTGGAATAAAATAAAAGGAAAACCTTTAAAAAAGAAAGAAAGGATCTTCTCAATCCCAATGTCTCAAGTATTGAAATCTCAAATGCTTGTTTTAACAAGGAGGAAAGTGCGAGGCTCAGTTGTACAAATCTCATTCACATCATGATATCTTTATAAGACAAAGGTGGAATCTTTTTGCTGCTTCTGTAATGACTCATTGCTTCTGGTCTTCCTAACACAATAGCCAACTCAAAGTATTTGCACGCTTATTTCTTTCTTCTGTTATTATTCTGTCTCTTGTGCTCCTGCACAAGCATTTTGAGGCTGCAGAAGTGAAACACTTCTAACATCTGACTGCTGGCAGTGGTCAGTATCTTTGTCTTTAGATACACGCCGAAATCCTTTGTCTCCTAGTTTTACCTATGGTTGACTAATTGTACAGTGGATTATGCCCTGTCCCACCCAGAGAAAAATATTGTGGGGAGTGACAGTGATGACAATGAGGACATTTGTCAGTGATAACATGGACTAATTCTTTTGGTTGTGAAGCCCGCTGTTCTCTCCATGCCCTTCTCTGCTGGTCCAAAATAGTGCACAGGTCACTGAAGGTGCGTAACTGTGGTAGTCCAAAAGAGTGGAAATGGCTGGGATTGATACCAAAGGCAGGGTAGACAGGTTGTCATACCAGTTTGGTAGACTAGAGCCAAAATCCTCATCATGAACGGTGAGACACTTTGTACCTTTTTTTTCTGACTAAACATACACAGGATAGATGGCACTCTAAACCACCACGAAAATGAGAGAAGTCCTAGCCTGGTTTTAGAAGTGATCAGGTGTTCCTTTTGCTCAAGAAACAGTTTGTTTCATTTCAAAGGCCCTTCAAAAAGTCACTTTTTTCCTATTTGGAGAGCTCAGTCCACTCACAGCTCAGCATGAATCCTTGGATAAGACACCTGCAGTGCTCCCTTGCCCAAGAAGGGGGACAAACAGTGATGAAATGAAAGCAAGTTATGCACTCACTTATGCCCAAAACCTTCAGAGATCAGAAGGCTGCCACAAAGGGCTGCATCCTTAATGTACCATCCAGTTTGACCCTAAATTAGCAGGCAATTTATCTAGAAGTCCATCCCACAGGAAGGAAGAGCATTTCCAAGGTCTGAAAACTTCCAAGTGATTACAAGGTTTTTTAAGGATTCCTTAAAAATATACTCTTAATATTCCCTACTGTTTTAATTGTTCTTGTAGCATCATTATTACGATCCTTATGTTTAGAAGGATACTGCCAAGGGTTGGATGACCCACAGAGAGTTATATTTTATCAAGCAGATTCTAAGTTAGGAATCTTGCATACTTATCTGTAAAATTTCATCACAGTCACGTTTTGAGAAGTGTTTTAGAGATATTAAAATTGATTAGATTGTTTTGACAGTTTTACTTCTGCTTGGAAATCCCCAGTGTTGCATTTTTGCAGTAATAAATCTCCAGATTGAAAGATTGCTAGGTGAAACGGGTGGGGGAGAGTATTGTGCAGGATGCCAAAAATAATCTGAACCAAAATGAAATATGGTTATTACTATTATTATTATTATTATTATTATTATTATACAAGAACAGTCAACTTTGCTGCAAAAACTTTGGCTATCTGACTTCTGGTGGAGAAGTCTGAAACCCAATGTGGGACTAATAAGGACATGATATAGAAATTGTCAGACCTAGTGTATCTTCTTTATTCAAAAAGTCAGTAGGCTGGTATTAAAAATTAACTCATAATTCAGTTACGTATAGTATCACTGCACACATACTTAAATAAATGAAAAACACATGGGGTTAGCTATAAGTTTTCCTGCAGTCTAGTTAAAGAGAAATAAGTATATAAAATTTTAGAGGGCGTTTTTGTTTTGGTTTTGCATTTGTCTTCCCTACAGACCAGTGAATGCTTTTTATATAAAACATACACTAGTCTTTCATTGTCCAATATATAAATCCTTTACAGGAAATAATCACTGTTTAGATCTCATACCTTGGAACTTTAGCTAAGATCTGTTTCAATACATAGTAATGTACGAAACTAGTTGCTAAGATCAGCAATGTAAACAACATTTTGGGACATAAGTATTCTCTGACTGTCTTTTTGTTGATGTTTTAATAATAAAATATTTCAGAGCAAATGGAACAGTAATAGTTGTTAGAGTGTGCACTAAATTTGGATCATTTGCAGTACCTATAGTGCTTACATTCTGAAAATTGCATGCTTTGTTCCAAAGACAAAGTGAAAAGTGACTGCTCAGATTTGTTGTACCTGAAGAGGCTGTATGTGTGAGTAATATGAAGAGACAACTCAGGTGCATTGTTAAATGTGCATTTAGCAGCTAAATCTAGTGGTTGTCTAAGCAGTAAAAAGCTTGCATTCTTGGAGCATGAATAATGTCATTTTGTATTCATAGTAATCCATTCACTCAAATTTCATGCAAGAAAACTAACACTTTATTTTATTTCTTTGTTTTTTATTTTGGTTTTTTTCTGATTTTTGAAGCTTGCAGTACAAATTAATTAAAGAAATGTTCTTTTGAAGCAACTCTAATCCTTTCCTTCCCTTGATTGTAGAGCATCCAAATTAGATTTGAGATACTCCATATTTGGTATGCACCCATGTGCACAGGGAGTACTTCAAAGCACAAAGGGAAAGCATTCAAGTAGTTGAGCATCTGCATCTTTCTGAATGTTTGCACATAGTTGACCCTGACGTGAAGAGGCTGGATTTAAAGATCGTAGGACCACTTTACGTGTTGTGCATTTTCAACACAGAAAGCAGGTATGTGTGTGAAAAGCATAACAATAACATCTTGGGTTGGATTCAGCATTTGCCTTTTGTGAACAGAATTGCTGCACACAAGGAAAGTAATTCTTCCCGATTTGGGGCTTTTTGCTCCATGTACTAGATGTTCACCCCAAACCTCTGTGTATCTCTTTGAGGGAGCTGCTTGGACTGTTTGGGCAATGCAATGGGGCAGTCTGCATTAGCTAGCTCTAAAGCTGAATACTGCCCTTCCATTTGAGTATGCAGGGAAGACCTGGGCAAGATGCCCTTAGAGAGCCTGCTCCTAACCCACTGCCATGCATACCCTTTACCTTTCTCTAATTTCCACTGATAATGAAGAGAAAGGGGCAAGTGGCTGAAGAGAGATCATAGGCTGCTCTTCTCCTTGCTCACATCAAGCACCCAGGATCTCCATTCAGCTCCAGGAGGATGGCAGGCTAATGACAGGAGGGGCCACAGTGGCAGTTGGGAGCTCTAGAAATCAGCTGTGTGCCCCTGACTGAGGTAGGGGCCTAAGCAGATGCCTGGTTATGCTGACCTCTGAGGACATCTCCATTGAGAAGAAATCATGTCTACAGCTATATCGAATCATGCACACGGTGAACATCTACTGGAGGAACAGGACAATGAGCATGTGCAATGTGTTCTTAAGATGAAATAGACCCATGCACCATATCCTATACGGTGAGCTACACAAGGCTTTATATGAGGAAATATTTCATGTTTGATGCAGATTTTATTGGTGGAGCTATAATTAGAATCATGCACCAAGGCCACAAACTGCGGGAATTACAGCATCAGATTATAATGTCAGATTTTCTGGCAGGGGCAACTTGCCAAAATCATTTATAGAATAAGAAAATTAACTGCCTGCACCATGTTTTATTAAGCAGAAAACTTTTCAGCTTTTGACATTTTGAAATTTGTGTTAGTAGTGAATAGTTTCTTAGTGATGAGAACAAGGAAGTCAGTGCAGTTATTTTAAGGCCCATGTTTTATTTTCTATTCCCATGAAGTATAGAGTCCTGAGACAAAATGAGCTCTCTGTCTGTCTGTCTGTCTGTCTGTCTCTCATTGTGCATGTGTGTGTTGGGCTGGGCGGGTAGTGTCACCATGCATGAGTAAAGCCTCCTGTGGAGCAATGGTTGCAACTCTTGGTGTCAGAGGTAAAGCAGTTCGCAAAGAGGCAAATACCAAAGGGAAGGGAAGATGTATCCTCATTGCTGAGGCAAGTGGATTGGCGTTCCCTTAGAAGAAGGGATGTCACTCACTCCTTGCTGTGAACTAATTTAACCCTAATTTATATGGTATATAACTAGAAGGACTGACTGACTGACTCTGACTCGATTCAGAAATCCCAATCTTTATGCCTCCTATTGACTGTAATTGGAAATCAACGAACGGCTGTAACTTTTTTTCTTTTCATTAGACTTAAATGAAACTTGCAGTCACAAAAGCCCCTTAGGAGGGGATTATGCCTGCTAAATTTCATGCAACACAAGAAGGATTGGTTTTTGTTTTTGTTCTACTATGGGTTTTTAAATTATGATGTTTCAAAACAGGGATTGTCAATAACTTTGTTATTTCTTGGTAAAATTACATAAAATTTATAGGGACAGTTTTCTTTCTGAGGGGACCAGATCTGCCAAGTTTAAGATGAATAACTTCAGGGAGTTTTGTGCAAATGCAGCATTTATACTTTGTGGGTTTCCAAAAATGGATATATTTATTTTCCTATGGTTTCTTTCTTATGTGCTTTTGGTGATAAGTTGTCATGAAAATGGCGTTTAGCACATGTCATTTATGTTATGAGAGATGGATGGAATCCATAAAGGAGGCTACAGCCTTGAACTTGGAAGAGCTGAAAGGGGCAGAGGACATTGGGGGGGGAGGGGGCTTTCATTTATTTGTAGGGTAGCCATAAGTCAGGTTAAACCGCTGAGATGCTGGGCTGGTTGATCGAAAGGGTGACAGTTCGAATCCGCAGATGGGTGAGTTCCCGTTGCTCCATCTCAGCTCCTGCCAACCTTGCAGTTCAAAAGCATGCAAATGCAAGTAGATAAAAAAGTACCACTTCGGTGGGCAGGTAACAGCATTCTGTACACTTCAGTGTTTAGTTGTGCCAGCCACATGACCACGGAGACTGTCTGCAGACAAACACTGGCTCCCCCGGCTGGGAAATGGAGATGAGCACCGCCCCCTAGAGTCAGATATGACTGGACTTTAATGTCATGTGGAAACCTTTACCTTTACCATAAGTCACGGATAACTTGATGGCATATACCACTACACGCACATTTATGTTAACTAGCATAGTATGTATCATTTTTGAAAGACTGGTGTAGGTTATTTTGTGTAGAAAGGGGTGTTGATTTGATTTGATTTTAGGAAGTGATCCAGTTCCTTATATTTCCTTCTATTTTTGTAGGAATGCAGTCTGCATGAAAGTGATATATATAATTGAGTGATGCTAGGCAAAAACCCTGAGATTTTTCAGAAAAATAGGTGTGCGAGTGAAGGGATTATGAAAAATGAAAGACAGTCTGCTAGCTTTCCATTCAGTTAGCATAATAGTTGCACAAATTCAATTGTGCTTTATAGAGGAAGCGGTGGAAGCATTTGCATACCCAACTTTTTCCAGGAAGCCCTCAGTGCTACCTTTCCCCCTGCCAGGGTGAACAGACTTCACCAAAATTTCTTTAACATTACTGTTCCTGTGAGAAAAACTAGCATAGAGCACCAAACGCCAGACCTGCGCTGCCACATATGAGTTCAATATCGTTCCACAAAAGCACTAGGCCTAGAGAGTCCTGCTAAAACCCATTTCTGTGATTAGAAGCTGGAGTTGCCTTTCATAAAACTATCCTTGCTTGGGGCCAGGATATTTGAAGGAACATCTGTCTCTATATATCCCTACTAGACCACTAAGATCTTGATTGGAGGCCCTTCTTTGTGATCCCCCTCCCACAAATAAAGTAATGGGGCAAATGGTGGGGAAAGGGACCTTTTCCATTATTGCATCTCATTCTTTGGAATTCTCTTCCTAAAGAGGTACATCCAGCACCCTCATCACTCTGCTTTCACCACCAGGTAAAGATATTTATTTAGCCATTGTTTTTAGAATAATTCTTGGTTTTATCATGTTATTTTGCTGCTTGGTTTTTTATTTTATATTTTGCTTTCTTTGTTCTTCCTGCAGAACAAATCATTAACTTGACTTTAGGGATGTTTGCAATGGAATTTTGTCATGGGAGAAAGGCAGCATATGGTTCTGGCATATGGTAGGGCAGTCCACATGGCTCTGTGTAAATTCTCTACACATTTACTATACACATGGAGAGTTAAGGTGATAGGTTCCTCTAATTTCAAGGATAATAAAATCTCCAGGAACAAAGAAAAATTTTGAAATTGGAGAAGTGTCACCTTAATTGCAATTATGAAATTTATTGAAATGAATGAATGAATGAATGAATGAATGACTTTATTGAATAAGTCTTCCAACCATTACAAACAAACAAAAACAGAATCAAATGAACACAAAAGCAATCACTAAACTAAAGCTTTGCATTAGCATTTAATATTTTATAATATATTATAGTTAAGAATAACACATTTTAAAACTTTACATTAAAATTGCCAAACAATATATGATACATATAAGCAATATAATTTGGGACTGACAGTTGATAAACCAACTATATGTCAACCTTTACATATTAAAACTATTAATAAAATCTGTTAGCCAGTCCATTTTTCCAGTTTTTATTTTGCTGTGCTGGCTGCTCTGAGAGCAAAAAGGGCAACTCTCTATGACACAAAAAGGTTGGAACCTTGTAAGAGAAAAAAACAATTTATCCTTCACTGACCAATTCCTCATGCGTTTAAGAAATAAGGATAGGTAATGTTCTCTACATTCTGAATATAAGCAACATTCAAGTAAATAATGTGCCATATCTTCTATTACAGGGTAGTCTCAGATACATAATCTATTTTTCATTGGAATACCTTGGAATTTAGCCTGTAGCATCACTGTATCCATCATCTCAAATCGGAGGCAAGTAAAGGCTACGCTTTGGTCCCATTTCATATTAGAAAAACAGATATATGTCTTGCTTAAATTGAAATTTAGTTTAGATAGCCATTCCATGACCCTTGAGTTTGACAGTACAGCTATATCAGTCTGTTTTCTAATATCCAAAATCCTTAATTTGATATCATTTCTTACATTGGTGCTAGGAGTGCTTATAGCCTCAAGACTAAAACCATAGTCTTTATAAATTTATGGAAATGTGAAGTTTCCAAGGTTTTGGCCATCTGCTCAAGAAGACACTTCTTTGGAAGCCTCTCTTCACCCACCAAAACTACCTTGAGTGAGTAATAGAAGTGACACCTTAACTGCAATTATGAAAGTTATTGTCATTCTACTGATACTCAGTTTAAATATTGCTGATACCTAATTAGGATTGCAGAAGTCTTCCTAGAATCTGGCCCTCTGTTGTCCATTGGACTTCTTTTCATGCTTGGCCCTTGCTTAGGAAGTGAGATGAGCCAAAAGGAAGTTCAGACCTCTGGCTGCGCAAGCATCAACTTTCTTCCACAGCATGTGCTGCGCAAACAAAGCTGCAAGTCACATGTTTGAAATTGGGATGCTACCTACAAAATGTTTGTGTGGGGTTCAATTCCCAGTAAGTGTTATGTGAACCCTTGGTGCCAGCTTTTAAGATCTGTGGATATAAAATTTCCTACCAGCTGTGCTACATTTCAGCATTCAGTCCACTTGTGTCAAGAATTAAAAAACTCTATTTAGTAAAATTGCATACCACAGATTTTAGTGGAAGTAAATATAAGTTAGAACTTTAAAATTTTCTGCTTAGATCTACAATGGCAGTGGTTCTTTCATGGAAACCAAAACATTGTAAGAAAATAATGGAACCCCTTGCTTCTTAAAAGGAAATAAATAGAATGCAGGGCTTTATCTCATTTCAATCTCATTCTTTCAAAGAATTTAATCATGTTTTCCAAGTTTTATTGCCATTAAAATCTTTGAGTGGAAATAATATTCTATAGATGTTAAGATTTCCCTTATTTCTCAACTGCCTAAACTTACCATCATTGTGTATGTTGATTGTGCAGCCATTCTGTACTTTTTTCCACTGGTTGTGAACAAGTTGGTAAAACCAATCACATTTCCGAATACTGAAAAGGTCAAAGCAGTACATTTGATAAATATATGATGCATTATAACATTTCTGTATCTAATTTTCATGTCTTGCACACATTAATCTTATCACATAGATTAACTACTTTAATAAGATTTGGTAATAGTAGACATTTGACACAGTCCTGCATAATTTTTAGTTTGTATGCATATGAAACTCACTTATCTGGTATATGCTGTTTCTGAAGAAACATTTAAGCAGCACTTTCTTTACCAAAACTGAAGTTAATTTTGCTAACACAGTGACTGATATTTTCTAAGAGGAAGGGTGGGGAGTGGGTAAATAGAAAGACAAGACAAAAGTATAATTGGAGCAACTTGGGACCACATTTATTTGCCAGATCTATGAAGGGAAAATATTAGGTCAGGCTTTTACTCCATACTGGCCATAAGGAATAAGTGCATTGGGTGAGACATCCAAGCCGTGATGGGCAGCACCTGTGAAACTACCACCCTCACCAGGCTGGTGTTGGGAGCCCTTCACATGTCATTCCCTCCGAGCCGAAGAGGTGAGTTAGTCTGAGAGTCTGATACAGTTTAGAGCTTCCTACTGGGCTTCACAGAAATGAAGCTATTTAAAGGGACGTCGAGCAGTCCTACTCCATTCCTGTTTAAAAGGTGTGGGTGGGAGAGCAGCAGTTTGACCCTTCTTCTAGCTGGTAGAAATTTAGCGCAGGAAGGAAAAGTTGCTCCACAATAGAGAAAAAGAGAGGGAAATGAAAAAGAGAGAGATCTTGCTAGGAAGAGGGTGATGTTTATGAAAAAAAATCCCTTTTCAGAAAAAGATTCCTCATACTTTTGGTTTCAGTGCACAGTTTGCCTGACAGCCACTGAAAGCAAGGAGAAGGGAAGGGATTTCCAGCTTTGGCTGGAGCGATATGTGGGAGTGTGGGAGATGGTTCCTGTGAAGTGATGCCCAGTGAAGGCCGCAATTTGATTCTGTTGTGCTTTGTGGAATGAGCTCTGAGCAACCATAGCAAACTCTTCCCAAGTGCCACAGGGCACTTTGAAGAGGACAGCTCATGCCTGTGCTTTAAGCAGATAACAGATGCAGGCTCTCCAGCTGGCTTCACAATTTCTGAACCAGCCACACAAGTTTAAAAGGACAAGGCATGATTGCCGGCCGAAACCAGCTAGTGATCGTGTAGCCTCTGCCAGCCATCCAAGTGCCAATTGGGTACTTTGGAGGTAGCTGGCAATGGCAGTCACCCGAGAGCCACTTGGAATGAGTGGTAATGCACTTTCGACTCTCGCCAAGCAGCTTGCTGGTTGTTGGGGCTTACCCGTGGTGAGTTGTGTTATTCAGGTTCCTACAATCCTAGAGCTGCCCATGGGCATGGCAGTGCCCCTTGTCTGAAAAAACAAGTTACTCTTGGTGCAACAGTCATTGTTCATACGTAGCCCAACCATCCACTTATGATAAACTGGTGAGTTGTTACGTTGTTTGAACCCAGTCTGTGACTAGAACTTCAGGGTTTGACTAAGACATTTCTTACAGTTCTGCAGATAGAAGGGAGATATCCTTTCATCTTCATTAACAAGCCTTGTTGTTTTCAGATTATAAATAAGCACTTTCTTTTAAATAAAAAGTGATGCTATTATGACTCCTTTGTTCTTGACAAGCATCATAGTCCTTTTGTATGCTTTATGGTTCCTTCAGTTACCTGATCCATCTCTCTCCCTCTCTCTCTCTCATTCCATCTCAGGTAGTCCTGAATATGAGATATATCACATCTAATTCTCTTGAAATTCAGCCAAAGGTCAGTCTTGTACAGGAATGATACAGGATTAATGTGTCAATAAATTGTTCATCACTACCTGACATGAAAAATAGCTGGACTGACAGAGAACTGGCAGATAAGCCTTCAGACAAGGAAGTTTACTGCTCAAGTGGATTTAGACAGACGCTAAGCCATAAGGGCCTTAGACCAGGCCCATTTCAAAATTAACCAAGAGAGTTTGCACAGCTTGTGTTTATCTGCATCATGCTTTCTTGTAAATGGCATCCTATTTTGATGCATTTGGACCTTTTTGGCTAGAAAAAGTTCTGGTTAGAAAACTTGTGCCTCATTTCCTGCCACCTTGTGCATATACCTGCCTATTATCCGTCATCTTAAAAGAATTTGGAGATTTTTCGAGATGCTGGTTGACAATCCACTATTATTGCCACTTGAGGGTATTGCCAAGATATATGAAGTTTAAAATGGCCAAAGACTGCTTATTTTTCCCCCTATTAAAATATGGGGTTCACTGCATGATTCTACAGGGCCTGCGATCTCAAATTTCCCAGAATGTCACTTCCTTAACTCTGCTTCTTACATATGCTACAAGGGCTTCTTAATTGGCTGCTTTCTTACCTTACTTATTGCCAGGCTCAGCATGAATACTCTCACACTGAGGTAATGTGTTTTTCCCGACAGTGAAACCCAGATGGAAGCACAGGTAAAGTACATTACAAATGAAGCTGAGTAAGCCTGGGGTATGGGGCAACAAATAATATTCCAGGAAGACCAGCATAATGAAAGAGGAATGGGGGATTATTTTATATTATTGTATAGTACATGACCAGGTGTTGCAAGGGAAGAGAAAAGGTATTCGAGAGCCTGTTAAAATATAACAGATCTTATGGAAAATCCCGGTGTAACTGAAGTCGGAAGGTTTTAGCACTGAAAGTGTTTGTCAGCCAAGGCAAACTGGGCGTGCTTGCTGTTCTAAGGGTACATACTTGGAGTAAAGCCTATTAAAGGTACAATGCTATGCAAGCTTAGGCAGAAGAAGGGCTCACAGTTCTCAGTATGCCATCTAAACATGCATACGACTTCCTCCTAGGGGTCTCAGGGTATAATCTGTGGGAATAGGATGCATCCCCCTTACTGTAGCTATGCTAGGTCCATGCCTGATCAGTGCCTGAATGGGACACCATGTAGGGAGCATGTGAATGGTGTAATAATTTTCATGATGAAATAAAGGCAGAATATAATATACTAAAATAGATAAGAAATAAATACATGAAAGTAAACTTGGTTAGGAATAGTCCATAAAGTACATCTTGGAGACAGGCTGAACTGTACATGTAATCAAAACATGTATTTGGCATTTTTGTTCCATCACACTATCTTTGAAAGCAGTCCCATGGTAATCACATCAAAAAGTGATGGAAAGAAAGAATAATTCACCTGAAGTCTATATGCAATAGGGAACAATCCTAAAGCCCTCAGACATCATCTAGGATAGAAAATATTAAATCATAGAAATATGGAAACAAAGCGAGTCGGAAGGGGCCTCCCAGGCCAACTACACTGACCCCTGCTCCAGCCTGCTCTACTCACGACATGCTTCCCCTGTGCATGGGAACACCCTCCTTGAACCTATCCTTGAACACCCTCACCAGGGGCTTCAACTACCTAGGATAGTTTGGCCCTAGGATAGTTTGCATTCCTAGCTCCAAGGACAGAGAATGTGCTGCGACCTCAGAACTGGGAATTACAGGTCAGGATCCCCTGACCTACCCTCTCATAGCCCAGGAGGAACCACACTGGATGCTTTCAGGAGAGATGTTAGTGAGTGGCAGAAGGGGACTTTTCAGGTACAGGCGTGAAGGAGACTGGGGTGGCCTGAACACAAGGTATCTTGAAGTAATTCAGGCTATCTTCTCTCTCTCCGAGGAGCCAATTCTGGTGGCAATGCAGATGGGAAGGCACAGGGAAGATTGTGAAGATAACTTCTGCTGTTCCTTCTACTCTGCACTTGGTAAGCAAGAGTGTCCAGGTTTGGAGACTACTACTCAAGTCCTTAGAACTGCATCCTTTGGCTGCAATGCACATACAAGAAGATAACCTAAAACCGAACATTTGCAAGCTGAACACCATTATTTTCATTGTTCCACACAAGTTACTGTGTACAGGATTAGACCCTTACATTGTTTTAAATCTGTGCACATCACATAGTAAATGTAAATATAACATCACATTAGAGGTGTGGCTAAAGCCTTCATATGGAACAGGATAAGGACATTGGCCCATTTCCTCTTCAGCCACTTTAGCAGTGGCACCCTAGCACTGATCAACTGCTGTTCACCCCACTTCACCCTCCACTACTTGGCTTCTCCCCAGTGGCATGCTGTGGGTGGTGCTGCAGTGCCCCCACTTCTGGAGGGGCTCTGAGCCGGCAATTGTGGGAGGCCCCTTGTTTCTCAGAAGAGGCAGCCAGTCTGGGGAAGGCAGACTTGCAGGAGTCAGTATGCATGCAGGAACATTTCAGGTTCGTTTCCACCACTTTGCCCTTGCTATGAGTCAGACCAGCTGGTCAGCAGCAGCAGCAGGAGGAGGTTAGTTCCATTCATGTGTTTTCTTCTTGGTCTCTTGAACATACAATTTTTAGCACTTGTACATTTTTGCACAATATTCAGAGGTATGTGTATTTGTACAAGCTGCTTTTTATGTTTTTTATGAGCATGTTCTGTTCTGAAGTCTGTCTGTCTGTGTATGCTCTGGAGATTATGTGTATGCTGGAGTATATATGTGTGCAGACTTCTGGATGCTTTCAAAAAATTTCAAGGCTGCTGTTCTGTGTGTCTTTGAGAGTATTTGCTTACTTTAATTATCATCATGGTCATCATTGCTATTAACATATTTCTCATTATTATAGTTTGAGGTTTGTGTGTATGTGAGAAATGTTTTTGCGAAGAATTCCTGCTGGCTTCTTTAGGATATACCCATCATCATTTTTATTACATGCAAAGAGATGCCTGTACTTTCTCTTGAATGATTTAGTCCTTACTTCTTACAAGATAAGAAGAATGTGGAATTCTGTAGTGTGCTGCTTCTGAGTAGGCTTGCTCTGCTGGATGCTTTGGGATGGATACATTAAAGCATGCATTTTTAGATGATTTCAGAACTGGGTGTGTTCCAAAAGCTGCTTTTCTGTGTGCTTCTGATAATAGCATGTCTTATTTTACTTGCTATTATTAACATTGATTATATGGCTGTCTGGATTCATCCTTTCTGTTCATCATCTTAGAATCATTTGATTCTTTGTTGAAAGAGAGTTGCTGCTGGAACATGGGAATATGGATCCAAAGGAGTACTTCTGTGAGGCTGTGTGACTTCCCCTCTCCTTTTTGCATGTGTTATGCCTCACTTTTATTTTTCCCTGCTATGGGTTACTATTTGAGATACAAAAACTTCTCCGGCTCTTGTTGGCTATACCACTCCTGACCCTTGCTACTGCCTTTGCTGACCTGTTTTCTGCTCCATCATTCAGACAGGTCACTGGCCTCCTCTGATTCACAATTCTCCTCAAAGCACTTAGCTTATTTGCCACTTTTTAGTCTTTATTTTTCTGGTGCTTCAGAAGTATTCAAATGAGATCTTTTTAATATTATCCACTCCTCACAGACTTTCTCAAGTGTGCACGAGTGTAGTCTTGTCTCAGGGAAGGCATCTGTTGGAGGGGGAGTTGGCTATATTGCAAAGGGTGACACAGGCATTTTGGCTGCTGTTGCCTCTCTGCTTTGTAGCCAGTTTTGGACAGCACAATGAGGATTACACTGAGAACAGGCAACAGCCTCCGACCTTCTAACCAGAAGCTCTCTTGTTGGTGAAAAGCAGCCCACACCGGGTTCAAACATCACAATAAGCCATGTGGACACTAATAAATCCAACATGGCACATGGTGTCATTTTAACTTGCTGGAGTCAAAATGAACTGCTAACCCAGTTGGCTTTTGTGTGTGGCATGGTCTGTGCTAAGGGCCTTCTTGTCCTTCATTCCAGGCAGCTGGCTGTGTCAGGCCAGTCCTGCGAAGCATTATTAATTGTGCTGGGTGGCTTCTGACAGCTTTTCTGTGAGATTGATTCATTGTCTTTCTGCCCCTAGGTTAGGTTAGGAGGATACAGCAGGGAAACAAGCATTTTCAGGGATGGCTGCAAATTCAAATCAAATTATGGAAGCAGTTAGATGGGCCAGCTCTCTTGAATTTTTGAGGATGTTGTAAAACCCACTTTTGTCCATTCTTGGCTGACCTTTCTCTCCCTCTCTCAGTTGCTCTCACTCAGTGTATATATGTTTAGGTTGGTTGCTGTTGCTGTTTAATTATCTATAACAGTTTATTGGAGTTGTTTTAATGTTATTTTATGGGTTTTATTATATTTTATTAATTTATTTTATGTTGATCACGTGAATCCATTTGAAGTCCAGTGCTGAAAATATTAAGAAGACTTGGCTCCTTGCCATGGCTATCCACACCAGATGTAAGTACGGAGTGGACAACAAGAGGAGTTTAACATTACTTCTAACAAATTAATACACAAAGAAACACTGTTCTACATAAATGATAATGCAAGTGATAATGAACCCGTGTGATATTTTACTGATGAAGCAAGCGGCCTATTTCCAGTTTCACATCAACACACAGGAGCTTGTGGCAGGATTGGAGGGTGTAATCCTGCCCCCTCCCCCATGTATATCAGGTCAGCTTCACTGGCCTGGCCTGATATTTGTAATGCTTGCACTGCTGCAGAAGTGTCAACATTTGAGCCGAATGTAGACTTCCCTTGCCTTTTTGCACCCCAGTGGCAGTTGTTGTAACCCCCCTCTTAATCGAACATGCAGCTAGGGCATGGTTCGTCACGGGTAAGAAGCATGATCAGAGTGTCCTGTTCGCGTAAGAACAAGAACCCCAACGAGTGTGCACGCTACGCAAGGCTGACCACAAAGCAGCCTTTGTTGCTACGCTCTAGCATAACGTTACGCCCTTGTACCCTCACTTGCTTGCTTTAGCATAAAAAAATGTGCGAATGTAGCTCAGTGGGTTTCTCCTATTGTTCGCTGTTATTCAAGCACCTGCATAGCCGTCCGTGTAAAAGAGTGTTTGGTCCCTGCAGGTAAATAAACTTCTCTCGAAATTCCACCTGGTCTCTGGTCTCATCCGTAAAATCGCGGCACACAACAGCAGTGGCCCAAAAGACAGCAATTTTGCTTGGAAACACAGGGCATCTGCTTTTAGAAGTAGGATCATCCTCCTGGAAGCCTTTGAGATGTGATATTGTTTCCGAGGAATGTGTATGGTCATGCTGCATCATGTTTTCAAGCAAAATCCCAACTTGTTCTGTTTCAGTAGTAAATTCAGCAGTAGTGGGAAGCAGGAGTACAGTTTTCTGAGGATTTCAGGACCAATGTGCCTCCTTCAGTCCCTGATAGTTGTCTGCCTCTGCATACAGGTGAGTACCAACAGGTAAAGCTTTCTCTAGTCACTTAAAAAAAGCAACACCTGCTAATTTATGCCTGAAATGCAAATATTATGCAAAAGTGTGTATTTTAGGAAATGCCCATTAATGTAAATGCACAAATCCAAGCCTGCATTACATTTCACACTTCAGCCTATGCAAGAAAATGAACATTTTCAATCTAATATCATGTACAATTTTAAGGAGATCTCTTTTTTTACTCTAAGGGGCAGATGCTAACATTCAGGGATAGAAACAAAGCAAATTCAAGGAGGAATTTGGAGAACGTTAAGAAGTTCAAAAACCACATATTTGCCCATTCCTAGAGAAGAATCTCTTTCTACAAAAAACTGGAAACCATATATTCTGGTGAACAAATGCAAAACCTTCTGTTTTTGGAAAGGTCTGATTTATCATATTAAAAAAAAACTTTGGAAAATATAAATAGCTTGAAAAGAGAGATTAAACATATCTTGGTTGCGATTGCCTAGAAAACCCTACTTAATCATTTTTGTGGGATGAATACTTTCCTCACAAATAATTACTTGTACAGATATAAAATGATATCAAATTATAAAATGCTCACTCATTCTGAAGCAAACTTCCTAAGCCGGACATGCTTGCTGAACAAAGAAACTGTTAATGGGAAGAAAGACATTTGAAGTGTGTCACATCATACACAGTAAATGCATTTTTAAAAAGCTGTCCTTTGGGTTACAGGATGGGAAAAAAATCAGAGGGCATCTGAAGGACTGGAACCAACGTTGACTCTTGTCTAGCACTCCCCTTTACTTTCATCCCTGATGCATGATGGGCAGCTGGGTTTACAAGCAGCTATGTTAATTGCAGACATTGTTCTCTCTCTCTCTCTCTCTCTCTCTCTCTCTCTCTCTCTCTCTCTCTCTCTGTGTGTGTGTGTGTGTGTGTGTGTGTGTGTGTGAAAGTTATTAGTGCAGATACAGTTAAATTGTATGACTGTGAGATCCACTGCAGCTTCCATGGTCCGATGACCTGGACAAGGTGCTCGCAGCAACATGATCTGCCTTGTGCCTCTTGATTTTTTGTCCTTCTGGCTGATAAAAGCTAGGGGATATGATTGGGTGTGTCCAGAAAGTGGTAAGGACATCTTGGCATGAAGGTCTAGTTCCTGCTGCTGTTAAGGAGGCAGTAGTGCCAGCATTCTGGAAGAAAGCTATTCTGGATCTACTGGCACTTAATACTTGCCACCTTGTCACAAACCCCCCTTTCTTAGTGAAGGTACGTGAGAAGGTCATGAAGGAGCAACACCGGCACTCCTGAAGGACACTGGTTAAACCCCATTCCTGGCTGGGCTTTGATCTGGTTACAGGAACTGAATCAGCCTTGGTTGCCATGACAGAGAGAATGTCACCCTGTTAATTATTCTTGAATTTCATCAGCTTCTGATGCCATTAGATTGACTCTGCAGGTTAAGCACTGAATGAACTGTCCTACCTGTGGGTCAAATTCAGAGACTAACGTTGGGTGACTATTACTCAGTCTCTTGGCAATGAAGCTGTGGGCATCTATATGATACCATTTTGTCCCCAGGTTTCTATAAAAAAAACCCTGGAAGTGCTCATTAGGGGATTTGAAGCCATATGCCATTAGTATGCTGATGATACACAGCTCTCTCCCCATGTGGCATCTGATTCGGGTGAGGCTGTTCTACTCCTAAATCAGTGTCTCACCTCAGTGCTGGGATGGATGAGGGCCAATAAACCAATTCTGAATCTTGTCAGGAAGCCCTGTAGGTGAGTGGCTTCTGAATCTGAGAGATAGGATTGTTACTTTTTCTGGATGGGATTGAACTATCTTTAAAAAGATTAAAGATCAGTTTGTAGTGTGGAGTTACTCCTAGAGCAATCATTGTTGCTTGAACCCCAAGTAACCATGGCAACTTATGAGCTTCAACTGGTTCCCCAGTTCTTTTCTCCTATGGGCAGGGATAACTTAGCCACAATGGTACAGGCACTGGTAACTTCAAGATTGTAGTACTGCAATGTGGCTGCTCTGAAAGATGGAAGACAGAATGTAACAGCTTTGCATTCTTTTGTTAGGACCTACCCCCTTCAGCATGCATCTCTTTTGCTATCCAGTCCTGGGTCAGGCTGGGGTTCTGGCGCTAGTATACAAAGCCCTAAGCGACTTGGGAGCAGCCTAACTTGCTTGGTCATGGAGGTCTCCAGAGCAGATGGAATGCCCCTCGTGGCTCCACATGCAACTATGGCTAATTGAACAGCATTCAGTACAGCAGCTCCGTTTCTTTAGACTTCCCTCTCTCATGAGGTTAGGCAGGTGCATTGCTTTGTCAATGGAACTTCTAGGAAACATTTATTCCAGGATGTTTCCCTAAACTAACCACTCACAGTTTTTAACATGCTACTTTTAACACCTTGTTTTACTCTTGAATCTTTTCTTCCACACCACTTCAAAATTACTGGAATATGGAGCAGTATATGAACGAGAGAGAGAGAGAGAGAGAGAGAGAGAGAGAGAGAGAGAGAGAGAGAGAGAGAGAGAGAGAGAGAGAGAGAGAGAGAATGTCCTGGGGTAATCTTCCCCTGGGTCAAGTCCAAACTCTATTCACTATACAATGCTGACTAATTGTGTTACTTGCTCTTGTTGAGTGAATTTCTTTCTCTTAAATTCTTTTTCACAGTCCTTCCTTCATGGAGTAACTGTGGGTAATGTGCAGTTTTCACATGTTGAATCAAATCTTAAAAGCAAACTTAGGTATAATTTCTCTACATAGAATTATATAGTGTATCATGAAATTTATAAACTTCATAGGTTATTATTAATAATGACAACCTGTGAAGTTAATGGAATTCAATTAATTGTATTAAATAAATGCTTAAATATATTATATAAGAAAGTGTATGTCTTGTTTCAAAGTACTTCAGAAACAATATGCTTCTGGTAAAGTACATGAAGCTTTGAATTGGTACTAAAAATATTTTGTCTTTGTTGGATTTTTGAAATGGTTGGAGGAATTGGTAGAGGAAATAAGTGGCTTGAAAAATAGATAGGAATGGAAGAAAGAAAGAAAAAAACCCCATGCTGGGCTCTTAGAAATAGGAGGACATTTTAAGCATATATTTCAGTCTAGAAAATGCCATAAAAACGCATTGAAAAAATTATCTGATAAGAAGCTTGAGAAAAAGAACTAGAATGATTTTTAAACCAACACAGAGTCAATCCTGGAATTTTGAAAGCATCTATGATAATGCTGAATTGTTGCTGAATGCACAAAGAAACCACTAATGGAAATAAAGGGCAGAAATGTGGACAGAAATCCTCACAATGCAATCTGATTTTAATTTTTTTGGAAGGAAACAATTGAGTTAAGTGACGCTCCCTCCCAGTCTTATGCTATTATAGCAAATGGTGCCAGTACTGGGCATAATCCCATTCCCATCAGCATAACTGAGCCCTAGTTTCCTCCTCCCTTGCCTACATATGGACAGGTACACTCCCCAACAACAAAATGGCTTATTATGGGGTTGGAGGTAACCTGTTTTCCTCCCCTCATAGCTCCATTCTGGGGTACACATTTTATTTATTTAGTTATTTATTTAAAGTATTTATAAGCTGTCCTTTCGCAAAAGCCTCAGGACGGCTCACATAGATAATACAATAAAATATAACATAGATAAAATTATCGACCCACACTGGCTGCAATAAAAACATATAAGGCATGATATTAAAACTTATTAAAATATTGCTGAAATAAAAGGTCTTTACCTGGTGCCAAAAAACTGATAACAACGGCGCCAGGCAGACATCTCTGGGGAGCGCTTTCCATAGGCAGGGCGCCACCATAGAGAAAGCCTTCCTCCGGGTACTTTGAGTCCTAATATCTTTCACAGAGGGTTCCTGGAGGAGGGCCTCTGCTGCCGATCACAGGGGATGGGAGGGCAAATATGGAAGAAGGTGTACCTTTAGGTATCCAGGTCCCAAGCTGTTAAGGGCTTTATAGGTAATGACCAGCACCTTGAATTGAGCCTGAACTTCGATGGGAAGCCAGTGAAGCTGATAGAGGACTGGGGTTATATGAGAATAACGCCCAGTCCCCATCAGCAACCTGGCCGCTCTGTTTTGCACCATCTGAAGTATCCAGACTGTCTTCAAGGGCAGCCCCACGTAGAGCGAGTTGCAGAAATCCAACCGGGAAGTAACCAATGCATGTGTCACTGTCGCTAGACAATCTTCCTCCAGGTAGGGATGCAGCTGATGAATGTAGCTGATTTCATTCAACAGCATGGAATCAGAATACACTAGATGTAAATACACGGCAGCACAACTGCTAGTCTTGCTGCATATTTCTGCACGCAAAAGCAGAGGACTTGAATGTGCTTGAACATGTCCATTTATGCAACACTCAACAGTTTCTAGTTGGATCAGTTTTGGCCAAAACCACTCTCTAGAATGCAATTTATTTTTTTCCATTCCTGCTCCCCGTCCCCTCTGTCCCACACAGAGCACTGTTCTCAGAACCTGCAGGTAAATTTCCTATTCAGAGGAAATATGGTCTAGCTATTAGCCCCACTGAGGAAGTATCAGCTGATCCTTCTTGACTATTGAGAAACTGTTGACTGAATAAAGAATGGCCATCCAGCTATCTTAACTGTATGTATGCATGTAGAGAGAGAGAGAGAGAGTCAGAGAGAGAGTCAGAGAGAAGGGGAGGATACCATATCTGGAGAAATCTGTAGGGGGAAAAGTTGCATCAGGCAGGTGATCAATACATGGAAAAACAACCAGTAATGTTATTGAAAGTCAGCCATAAACAGCATGGTGGACAAACGAAGCACACATAATAAGATAGCAGTCAATATTCAGATAAAAAACAACCTCTGGCAGCCAATAAGGAAGCAGTCAATAGGAAAGATGAGCACAATTAGGACAGCATATAATAAGGCACAAATCAATGCAACAAAAAGAAGCTGAAGTAATTCAACAAGAGACAAGGGTCAGGTAATATTTAATAAAAAAGCATGTAAGTAAAGTCATGCTTTCACTGATCTCATTGTAGAAATTGTATTTCACTGAGAGTTGTTTTAGAAAGTATAAGCCTGAAATAAAATTATCTTATATACCCAGCAAAATTATGCAATGAGGATATTCTTAATACTGCCATTCTTTATGGTTAATATTTGTAAATGCCCCAGCTCTCACACTCTCCAGAAGCCCATTTCACTCTCATTTGTGTCCCAGGAGGCTGTTGACTGGCCAGCACCATGTCCTTGCAGTGTTGCCATGGTCAGTTGAGGAC
The DNA here is from genome assembly GCF_004798865.1 of Varanus komodoensis. NCBI lineage: Eukaryota > Metazoa > Chordata > Lepidosauria > Squamata > Varanidae > Varanus > Varanus komodoensis. The sequence continues at coordinate 32,258,802 of NW_025336087.1, read as the reverse complement.
AATTTTTCTGTCAGCCAGGCAGGACAGCTTGGCTGTCAGTGGTGAGCCTCTGAAGAAGAACAGAGGGAGAAGGAACTATTTCTGGTCTGCTCTTGAGCCCTGGATAGAGGGTCTACTTGCCAGTTCTGATGGTGCCATTGCTAACATTCCCACCTGTCCAACTCTTTTCATATGTGGTTTCCTGGACAAAGGTTAACTGCCAGCTGATGGAAAGTAAGATCACCACACTTCCAACTGGGACAACAAATGTAGGAATTTTCACCTTCTTCATAGCAGTGGTAATTTTGTTCAGGATACAGTGATACCTTGGCTCACGAACTTAATCCACTCCAGGACTCTGGTTGTGACCCAGATTGGTCATGAGCCAAGTCAAATTTCCACATAAGGTTCAATATAAATAAGGTTAATCCGTTCTGTAACTATTTTTTAAATCACAATAATTTTGAAGCAAAGTTAGAAAGAACAACAAAGATGGTGGCCATCTCCCCCTGCCCCACATGACCTGATCGCACCCATCTTCCCTGTACAAGTGTGATTGCAATTGCGGGCATGCTTGGGGTCGGGAAGATGGGCGTGATTGCATGTGCACTCAGGGGGGAAGACGACTGTGATCACAGGCATGCTTGGGGGGGGGGGAAACGGGCACGATCATGGGCGTACTCTGTGGGGGAGATGGGCACAGTTGCGATCGTCACCCAATATGGTGTTTGCAACCTGAGGCAATTTTTTCCAGAAATTTCTGTTTATGTCCTGATTGGGTCATGAACTGAAGCGTTTGTGAGCTGAGGTACCTCTGTATTTAATCCTTCTCCTCCTCATAATTATTTTTTCTCACCTCAATGATGTGGTTTCTATGGGATGTGCTATTTGTCCCTCACAAAGAGATTCCTCCATATCCATCACTGCAGTTTTGAATCAAGGCTTGGCCTCGGGAGGCCACACAGCCAGGGCGCAGGAAGCCTCATATACAGGTATGCAGCATGGTATGCCCAAAATTTCCTGCTGACTCCATTTATATGATTCCAGAAAATGGATTGGTTTATGGTGTCCTCCAACAGTCAGCATGCCCGATACATAGGTCCTGAACATTTATGCCCTGTGAATACCTGTAAACAGTTACTAGTAAATATTTGGAGCAGTTCTTAATCCATTCCTATATCTATGTATATTTATTTTTCTCCACTCAGGATTTCTTCTTGGACTGCATGGCCTGGTACAACCCTGTACATGATACCTCAATATTTTGGGATGGTACATTTGGTTTACTTCTTCAAAATTGTACCCTAAAAAACCATGAAAATCCCACACCCACAATTTCAAGGATCTCCTCTTCACTTCCACATTAACTATCATGACTGAAAATAAAATCATTAGTAGTTACACGGAAGGAAAAAAGAACACTGCACTTTCATTCTCGGCTTGTACTTAGGCCACAGCTTCTAAGGGCAAGGAAAATAAAATGTTCTCTCTCTTCTCTTTTGGTTCAATAGATTCTGCCTCCAGACTTTGTGTTTCAGGTACTCCTATGGCTACATGCTGGGTACATTCATCAGACCTTCCTTCCTCGCTAGGAGCATTGCAGAGCCAGTAGCCCTGTGTGCATAGAGGAGCTGGCAAGGATTTTTCAGTGTTCTCGTCTTATAAACATAGCTCTACAATAGGCCCCAGAGTCATCCCTTCTTGGCAAGAAAAAGACAAAAAGTCCTTTGTTTTCTTCTTTGGAGCAGAACATAGCAGAGGTACATTCTATTGGTACTAAAGTTTTATCAGGGTATATCACAAATATTTCATGAACAGAATGTATAATTTTCTTCAAAATGTGAACAATGCAATTTTATTATTTCCTTCTTATATATTAATTCTGATGTATTTCCCATCTTTATGAATTTCTCAATACTAGATAATATATCTTAAAATTTATCTCAAAATTGCAGTATAACTACAATGATATTGGAGGCGAAGATGGAAAGAAGTCACTGAAGAACAAGAACTAAGTTGAATGTTGTAAGCTAATTATCAGTAATAGAACTTGAAGGTGAGAAGAAATGTTTATTTCAGTATTTGGTCCTAAGGGGATGTGAATCATTCTGCTAGATTTTATTTTCATGTCTCATTCAGTTTTTCACATTGAACTAGTTCCTGAGTTTTAGTTCTCCTTTGAAATATCCACATTTGCAGATTTTCCAGTCCAAAAAAAAGATAAAAGTATTTTTGTTTTTGCAATTTGATGGGTTAGTGGTCCAGTTTTCACTGGACAATCATATGCATTACCTCCTTGTGAAATGCATTCATATGAGGGTCAGTTGAGTGGAAGTTTAAGTGAAGAGCTTACTTAGCTCTATAAATCCCCTGTAGGCAGTGAAGATGTTGCTTATTTTGAGCCATGCTACGGAGGGAGCTCATTCAAGCCATGCAGAATTAGCTCACAGAGCAAAAATAGCAAAAAGCAATCCCGATTTGTTAATTTCTAGCATTTGTGTCACTTGGACTCATGCTGACAGAAATGAACCTCTGACAACTGACTTTGAATTGTTTTCTCCCAACTTTCCACAGCAATTCACTATTTTTTGCTGCCACACCCTTTCTGCATAGTGAGGTGGTAGGAGAGGAGTTATCAGCTATGTGCCTCCATGGCAAAAGTAGATACCTTCTGTACTTATAACAGCAAATGAAATAGTGACTCTGACTTGGGATGGGGCCAGGGGAATGGAGAAGGGTGAAGAAGCAAGGGGTGAAGGAAAAAACTCAGTAGAAAGAAAAGAAAGAAACTGAAATACAAAGTCACTTGGAAGTGAGCTTCTCACCAAGTAGGATGAGGGCATACAAAAACCACTGGGAGTACAGGGAAAGGGAGCAGCTGGTTTGCATGTGAGGTCAGTATGGCAGCTCTTAGACCTGACATGACAGAAGCTTTGGTCGAGCACTATAGCAAGAGAAAATTGGCTGAAATTTTTCAGTTCTGAATTGCCCAAGGCTGTAAAGTGGGGGGAAATAGTGTTAAGGAGGTGCGGTTGAGAGTGTAATTCAGGAGACAATGAAAGAGAAATGGAGGCACGGAATTTGAGGTACCCCTTTACATTCACTGATGTACCTGGAATCTTTCACCAGTCGCTTTAGAAAATTTACAGAGCAAGAGGGAAATAACATGAGGTTGCAGAGCCAGTGTTGTCACTTACACTGATAGCTTGCCTTGATGGTTCATTAACTAGTCCAAACATGATAATATGATGAAGTTGCAGTGTCCTCTATGGTTGCTGTAGCACAGAGAAGGTTGAATGTGCAGCTGCTATGCTATATGACTTTGTCCCCTACGATCAAGACATGCGAGTGTGTGAAGTGCCTTCTTCCAGTTTCTCTTTCTCTCTCTGGACCTTCAAATTTGTCTCCCAGTTGGATGTTTTATCATCTTGAGCTTGCATTTTAAAGTGCTTTGCAAGAATCAGTGTAATTTGCATGGCAATTGGCATTGTTTGTTTCTGTTCCAAGTTATTTTCTTATATCTGTGTATCTCTCTATCTATCTATCTCTCTATCTATCTATCCATCCAAGCAAAGAGAATGAAAATTGAATTACAGTAAGCACAGAATGTCATATGTTTGTAGCACATATTTGTTTCAAAACATGTTTAAATACATAGCTTAGCTAATGAAATGACATGTGATGTTACAATTGTATTTAAAGGATTGGATAGAGATAATGTACAAAATATTAGTATTTTGTGGCCTACTGCTGTAAGAAAATTACAGTGTCCTCCACTTTTGCAGTCCAACTCTAAAGTGCTTTCAGTTGCAATAGCTATATTTGGATCTCAAACTGAACTGCAATTTAGCATGGTGAGAACAAGCTTTATTTGGCTTGGACTTCTGCATTCCTTCTTCTTATCTTACCCTCCAGCATGACCATGAGGAAGAGCTCAGAAGCTTTTGCTTCTGCGTTTTTGCTTCTGATCTCAATTAACCACAGTTTAGCTTGTTGTCCAAGCTTTAAAGGGTGGTTAATTGTAACGACCACATCCATGGTGGCTGTAGTGAAAACCAAAGCAGTGCCAGAAATATGTGCCAGAAATATTTTCATACACTGACAATTTCAGGATGGTTGTTGAAAGTTTGCAGGAGAAAGAGCTGTTTAAAGGGGGAGGGAGCATTAGAAAACCCCTAACTCACTCAAAAGTGACTTTTAGAAATTGGTTGCCTTTTAATGCAGTTTCTGAAAAATCCAAATATTTAATGTATGTGTGTGTGAATGTGTATATAATTCCTCTTGCACTGTAATTGATGGAATATAGTTGCATACACATTCTAAATTCCTATTTTTACATGGATTTTTTGACCTGTAATGAGAATCTACAGGACTCTCATAATGACATATAGCCATGGATGCTTTTCTTGCCCTTCCACTTGCCTCACAGCTGATTTGGAAATCTGAAAGGGCAGAGAAGGAAAAATTATAATCTTCCTGAAAGCTGCATCGGGTATAATATGTGGTGTGACTGTGAGAGACGCCATCTCCTTCCTGCACTCCCACTATTTAAATGACACTCATGGGGCTGGTGAAGTCGTGGTATGTTCCAGGAGATCAGGAAAGGAAGAAGGCCAGATTGCCAGCCTGCCTGGAATGGGGAGGTGATCAGAGAAAGGACCAGGCCTTGCTCCTGATGCATGGAAAGAGTGATCTGTCTGGGGTAAACATGTCCTCCTCCAGTCATCACCCTTTCAGTTTTCCCTTCCTTCAGCACCCAGAAGAATATCAGGATTGCTCTTTCCTGCTCCCTTTGGCAGCCCAGATCTCCCCCATTATGAAACAGTCCAGTTCCCCACTTCAAAGGTTTGTGAGTCCTGTGTCTTCCCTCCACATGTGTATGTCTATGTGTTACCCAGCGCGTGAGTGTTTGCATCCTTCCCCCAACATTTGTGTGTATGTTGTCCCCAGCTGCATATGGCTGTCTCTATAACTTGTAGTGTATATGGCTGGAAAGACCAATAATTGACTACATGTATAATTATAAAAGATGAAGTATGTCTGGTCCCAAACACTCATCTGTATATGGACCTGAAAGCCCAAGAAACAGTTGGGATTCATGGAAGGTAAATTCTAAGCAAACACCATTCGTGACATGGCACAACTTCATTGCCTATAACCAGGCACATCAGGTAAGTCATGAGCCTTAACTGGATTCTTGGAATTTAGAACAACATAAGAGAGCATTCATGCTGGTCTTTAAAGTATTAGTGAAAAAATGGAAGTTAACTATACTTTGTTTATATAAGTGAGCTTCATAAACCCTCTTTATCTATTCTCTCTTTTTCAGAGGAAAGAAATTTGTACTATTCACCTCCCTGTCTATGAAAAGAGCCATGCAACGCATCACAGGAACAATTTACTGCACAGTATTTTTGAGCTAGCCAAAGATAGTGGGTGCTCCTGTGGCCATTCCTAAAATAGCCCTCCTGCAAACATACAAAACATCCCGTTCATCTTATGATAAATATTTCACCTGTATTACGAACCAATCTGTTGAGTTTGTTTAAGCCTTCAGAGATCTTATGTAAACCTGATGCTGATCACTCTTCTGATCATGAGGTGTGGAGAACAGATGTAACTTTTAGATGATTAGCTCCTTTTGATGGACGTGCATCCTGCTTGCTACATTTTACTTTATTATTTCCACACCTTTTTGTTGGCAGATCAGCCTACAAAAGACCAGCCAAGTTATTTGGAGTCTATGAATTCTATTCACACAGAGAGGTTACCATAGAAATGAAAGACAGAGCTCATTTACACATTTCGGCAGAGCATCTTCTGACAACTGTGGTTGACATATTTGATAGCAAAATTTCTGAAAGGTCTTTCTTCCAGAGAAAGTAAATCAAACATAGCTCTAGGTAAAGGCAGGAAATGATCACCTAGCTTCTATCTTTCGTCAGCTACCCTCACCAGCTCCTTAACTACATTAGAGGCTGAAATTGGATATCATATTCACATCACTGTCCAGGATCCTGAGATATCAGGTACCTTCCCCACATGTAGGCATCTTTTTTAAAGCCCAGCAAAATTTTGTGGTACCTAATAATTGTCATCTACAAAAGTTTGTGCTACTTCTTGCTTTTAGATTGATTACCCTTTAAGGTGCCACGGGACTGTTTGTTGCTTTTGGTGTAATAGGGAGAAATGGTGTAATGGGGAAAGTTGCGCAACGTAAAGAAATGCTCATTTGTTTTGTACAATTCCCCGTTCAACTGCACTCAATGTTCTTGTCTATATACATCAAAGAACAATGGCAAGAACTTGCAGAAAGTGAGAGAGATGAACATTAACTTGAAGCCCGGAGAATCTGAGAGAACCATCATCTGTTTATCCATCTAAATACAGACCAAAACTTAAAATCACAAGCACAATAACAATACAAAGCAGGCACCAGAAAACTCATCACAGTAGATAAAAATAGATCACTTTAAAGAGAGAAACAGAGGAATAAAGATGCACAGCATGAAGCCTTTTTAAAACAAGATGCAGAGGAGTAAAACTGACTGAGCTACAACAGTAATGGAACCTCAAAATGCTTTAAAAGAGCTTCATAAATAAAGAAAAGGTATTTTCTTGGTGTCAAAATTGCATTAAGGTAGGCACCTTTTCTGAAAGACTTTTTTGGAAGGTTATTGTGCACTGGAAGCCATGACTGAAAGGGCCTTTCCACTCACAGCCAGCAGCCATACCTTAATAGGGACACTTGTAGAAGGGCTTTAATGATGAATTCGTATTTTAGAATGGTTCATGTGGAAGGAGAAATTACTCAGGTTTTATGGGCCAAAGCCCTGAATGGTTTTAAAGGTCAAACTGAAGTTAAACCAGACCCATAAATGTACTGGGAACCAGTGTAGATGCAGAAACATTGATTAATATATTTGTTGCATTATAGTCCACTTCCCCCAATCCTATGCATGAGATCTTTTCCCTTTCCATTTGATCATCCCAGCAACCCTGTGAGTCGTTGACTGGTCCAAACTCATCCAGTGAGCTTCATGGTCAAGTCCCATCTTGAATCTTGGTTTACTCAATTCTAGTCCAACATTCTCATTAACTCTTAATCATGTGATGCATTTATTTCCCAGTTAGCAGTCTAACAATTCTATTGTTACCAGGATTTTTTTAAGCAGTCCCATATACAAGGCTCTGCATTAGTCTGCAATGCACACATAGCTCAGTCAAGGTTGCTAATGCTGGCAGATTGGCATAAGGTGTTTTGCACCACAAAGGCCACTCATTTCCCTAGGGCAAAGATGGACCATTGAGCACAAGGGTGGCCAAAAAACTGACTTTATTGTCTAGAGTCCTCTGTTAGAGGACATTCTCATCTTTGAAGGTGTTCTTGAAGGGCTTTCTGGTTCAAGTCAGATTTAAGGCTAAAGAACTAAAAGAAGTGAATGTAGGGCAGTGTTTTGAATTTTCTCATCCAGAGCTAGTGTCTGATAGCAGACTCAGCAGGCTCGCAGGTGGATGCTGTTGTCATTGTGGTTGTCGTTGTTGTTATTTTATTATTTACATTTCTATGCCACCCACATGTCTCAACAGTACTGAGAGTGAAAGGGACCTTGGAGTTGTTGTAGACAATAAGCTAAACATGAGCCAGCAGTGTAATGCAGCCTCAGAAAAGGCAAACACGGTTCTGGGATGCAGAAACAGAGACATCACTTACAGAAATAGAGAAGTACTCACTCCCCTCTACTCTGTAATATTCAGACCTCGCCTGGAATACAGTGTTCAGTTTTGAGCACTCAGGTTTAAAAAGGCTGCTGATAATCTGGAGAGAATTCAGAAGAGGTCAACAAAGATGATACAGACCCTGGAAAATAAGTCTTATGAGATGCTGAAAGAACTGGGCCTGTTCAGCCTTGAGAGAATTACAAGGTGACATGATAGTACTCTGCAGCTACCTCAAAGGCTGTCACAAAAAGAAGGAAAAGACTTATTCTCACTAATCCCAGATTGTAAGACATGGAACAATGAACTTAAAGTACAGAACATCAGGTGCAGGCTAGACACAAGAAAGAATTTCCTAACTGTGGGAGCAGTACAACAGTGGAACAGGCTGCCAGAAGCGGTTGCCAGAAGCAAGCCTCCACACTAGAGGCATTCAAGAAGCAATTGGACAGTTATCTGATTGGGATGGTGTAACTGGCATCCAGGGGTTGGACTCAGTGGCCTTTCTGGCCACTCCCAACCCAACTATTCTGTGATTCTGTGATTATCCAAACATGGTGAATGGAGTTGGAGTGAATTGTGCAAAGTGACCTTTTATTTCCCTGGGGTAAAGGAAAGAAAAATATCAGTTTTTCTAATTGATATATCTTCTAAGAACATTTAGTTCAGCTCTAGTTATTCTTCAGGGCTCTGCAGCTGTCTCAGAATTTTCCAAACATTAGATTTCTGAGGGTGATTGTTGACATATCTGTTGGGAATGAATGGGACAGTTATTCTTGGTCTGTGTAACAAGGTCAGGCAGATTCAGACGTGTTAGCTGAGGAGGGGCCCTGAGATTCAGAATTCTCAGATGTTGAAATCAAAGGTGTGGAGGGGCTTATCTCAAGGGCACACCTCTCCAGTTGTTCAGGTGGATGTTAGGATTCATAGCTGCAGGGACAGTGTGAGAGAAGAACTCCTACAGCCAGCCAAACCAGGCATGTCTCTTGACCCCCTGACTGACTAGAGGGCTGATGGACAGAGAAGAGAACTGCCTGTCTCCCAAAAGGACACTCCAGAGGGAGGGGCTCCTCAAAAAGAGGATACCTGGAAGTAGTTGCTAGATTGGATTCAAAGGACCACAAAGTGCATGCTCAGGAACTGGTCCTGAGTCAATGCTCGTCGTCCAGTTTTTTTAACATTCCCGTCCCCTATGAAAGAAGCATCTCTATTTCCATCTCATTCTCAGAGCATTTGATGATTTCTTTTGAATTGCTTTGGATGCTGCTTTTCAGCTTACTTAATCCCTTTGAGGTGACCAATGGTGTTATGTCTGGTTTTGTTCTGCTTTTCCGTTCTATGATGCAGCTCTTCATTTATTCTGCAGCTTCTAAGGTCATCTGCATGTCCTGATCTGAAAATCCCTATGGGAAGAATGTGCTTAGTGCTCCTTGGCCACCTTAAAAATAAGGTAAGCACAAGAGCCCTACACTCAGCCCAAGAGAACATCTCCAAAATTTTCTTCTCTTTCAAAACTTCTTTAAAAAAAATCATTTATTTTCTATCCAGTTGAAAGATAATGGCTGGAAAAGGTGGGAGAAATTTTCAGCACAGCATAATTTATTCTTTGAATGCTGTTCACCCCTTCACTCTGTTTCTGTGATGTATCTTTTCCCTTCAATAAAAGCCAAAGCTTGTATGCCTCTCTGCAAAGTAGAACAGATTATCACAATAGCAGCAATGGACCTGCATTAATGCAAATAGCAGAGTGGTGCATTTTTAATAATTCACAAAGCCCTTTGCAAGGGTCACCTCTATAATTTTCTTCTTTTCCCAAAGCTAAAAGTAGATTTCCTACGCTATAAAGCAGAAATATGATGGTTTATCCCAAACTCTTCAAAGACTGGACACAAAATTTTACAGTGCAGTGGTGAGGATTTGCATATCAGTTCTCTAAATGAAAAGTCTGCATTTATTTGATGTAAATATTGCACAGTAAATGACACACTTGCTTTGTCACACTGTCAGTATGTGTTCTAGTTTTACACACAGCAATTACCATCAAATTCAAAACCTTTCAAATTCACTCAGTATTGTTGTTGGAGTGATGTCTTTAGTCAAGTCGAGATTCCAGAGTTCATGGAAGAATGCAGTATTCAATGTTGCATTAAGAATGTTGGAATAATAACCCATTCAGCAATGGAGGCCTGTTCTGAAAACCATATGAAGGACTGCAAAGGGTGAAATAAACAGTATTTTCTTCATGCAAATCAAATGTAAGCCTCTTTCCCTCCGCATATGCTAAAATCCATGTGAATTAAAATGTTTTAATAAATAAATAAATAAATAAATAAAATTAAGCATAGTCATTGAATGTTGTCATCACCACAGTTTTCTCTTTAACAAATAAACACAGAAACATTAATTTGATTAATTAATTTGACCATTTTGTTAAAAGCAACTTCCTTATGGATGCAGTGAAATAGTATGCTCTACTAGATAGGTTTAGCTATAGAAAAGTGGCAACACATTAGGCTGGGAAAGGTGACATTATCATTATGTAATTTATATTTCTCAGAATGCCGTCTGCCAGTAAGGAATAAGGCAGGGGCACCAAACAGCAATTTCTAATTATGCTAACCACTAGCACCAGGTGCAAGTATCTCCCTTGTTATAGCAGCTTCACTGGCTACCAGTTTCCAGACTAAATTATAAGAGCAGCTATGATCTATAAATCCCTATATGGCTGAAGAGCAGGCTTCCCAAAGGATCCTCTTCTTCTTTATGACATCTTCAGAAGTTCTTGACATCCTCAGAAGAAGCCCTTCAGAGGTACAGTTCATGATGACCACAGACAGGGTCTTTTTGGTGGCAGCTCCCAGGCTGTGGAATTCTCTTCCAAAGTGGGCTGTTCTTGTTCCCTCTCTGCTGCTTTTCCACTGGCAGACAAATGCTGCTTTTGAAAAGCAAAGCTTTTGACAAAGTGCCACATGACATCCTGATTAGCAAACTAGCTAAAAGTGGGCTACAGAAACAGAATTCAGTCCTAGGCCCAGGGCCTTTTTATATGGGAACTTTTTCTCCCCACCACACACCCCAAGTTTTTATAATAGTGTGTATTGTGCATTGTATTTTAATCGATTGTTGTAAACTGACCAGAGAGTTTTGGCTAAACAATCAAACCAACAAACATTGTCCCTTCCAGCTCTACTGTTTGATACTTTACTTAAGAAGTACTTTGGTCCAGGTATGTGAGTTGAATGTTCCTATTTTTTATAATCATATTTTTTTTTACATTGTAATGTGCTTTGTTATGTCTTAAAGTATTCTAAATTGTTTTTACCTTAAATCCCATTGGTTCAGTTGGATTATGGGTTAGACATCAAATAAATAAATAACGAATAAATAAACATGGCTGATGGAAAGTCAATGGAAAGTCAGTGAGTGAAAGATTCAGGGCATAAGTAGACAGAGTATTAAATTAATGACTAACAATTAAATAAAACCTTTAAAAATAGTATCAAGCGTGAGTGTGTTGATTGGCTGCTAGTAGCATTGCAGCATATGGGGCAGGAAGGTTTAAGCCTTTTTTCCCCTCCAGTGGCCATCTTAGGGAAACTCACCCCCACAATGGCAATTAGCACTTGGAAAAAATCTCCCATTGGCGTCAATGGTAAGCATGTTCCTAATGCAAATGGAGGAACAGCTGGTGAGGAAGGGCTTAACCACCTTCATGAGCCTCAGCTAAAACCCCTTACCTCATATTTCTGAAGCATTATTGTTAATCACACCATTGATGCCCCATGCCCTTAGTTTCAGTAGGAGAGTAAGGGGGATTCACAAGGATCCTCTCATATAAACCTCATTCACCCTCGTTCCTTCATATTCTTCTCATTGGAGAGTGAAATTAGGCTCACTTTGGTTGCTAGGCTGGAATTCCTGACTTACCGAGCAGTTTCTGACCTAGACTATATGTCATATACTATTGTAATTGGAGAACCATTCATTTCAGCATTGCGAGGATCTTTGTGGACTTTGTGAAGGTAGTTTTTAGTGGCTTGTAATTAGACTGAACCTTCCCAGGCATGCCAAACACATGGTGAATAGTATCACTTATTTAAGTATGCTGCAATGACTGGCTCTATTGTTCTGTGGATATAGTCTGGGCCCAAGTCCAGAGTGTAATATTTAATTTCTCCTATCAAATGTCATTATAATATCTATACTCCACACATCACAATACTAATCGTTTGTGTAGGGGTATACCAAAGCACATATGATGAAAACATGTTTGCTTTTCAGTGAATTCTTATTTTCTCATTTTGGTTCATTGCAGGCTATAAACTACAGTACTTCATCAACCACACATCACAAATGGGTGATGTGGGAATTTCACAACACTCAACTATGAAGTGCGTTGCATCAGCAAATTCTTCTTTTTTCTACTTCAGTCTATAAAGTTATATTCTGCTGCTATCCTTCACACACAGTTGACACACTAGGAATGTGTCATTCTGCTTTTCAATTTACAAGCTACCCAAACATTGCATTCTATGGAAAGAAAAGAGTTTCTCCTCTGACTTCTCACAGAGATATATTGGTATACATTTTCAAGGAAGAATTGTTTGGGTGGTATCTGGTGCAGACATCTGTTGACTGGGGATGAACAAAAGTAATTGTCTTCCAGGACTGCTTGAAACAATGATAACAATAGGAATAGTGCCTCTCTTGGAACTGGGACAGGGTAAGATTGAAAAGGTCCCCTTGCTTTCTAAAGTCCTCCCCCCCACCTCTCTCTCTCACGCACACACACACAGAAACACAGAGAGAGCGGAGGGGCATGCTCAAAACAGTTATAATTGTATGGAAAAGACTAAACTGATATACTTCACACATTTTGCAGGAAAATTCACAACACTAACCTGCAGTAAAATGCAATCACAGTCCCATGATGCTGGCTGTGTGTACTAAAAGAACCAGTGTTGGCTCCAGGTTTCTGAAGGCTGTGGCGTAAGAATCCCATCCTGGGTCCTCCCTTGGTGGCTTTACCTTCTTGCTGCTGTTGGCCCCAGTTTCTATTGCTGCTCCTCCAGGGACCTGGGTTCTAGTTCCCGCTGGACAGGAAGCTCACTGGGTGACTTCAGGTCATCACTGACTCAAAATCTAACCCATCGCACATGTTGGTTGTGAGGATGAAACGGAGAAGAGGACCATGCAAGTCACTTCAGGTTCCTTACATAAAAAAAGGTAGGATATAAATACAGTGAAGAAATCCTCCTTTCTCAGGAAGTGGCAAGGAGTCATGGAGCAGCAACATCTGCTGTTGCTTGGGCCAGAGCGACATGCAGGCACAAAAGCTGGCTGCCATGATGATGAAGAGGAGCAGGTCCAGGTGGCTCTTGGCAGTGATGGAGCACAGCCACTCAACAGGTTCCTGGCCAGGCCAGTCTGGAAACGAACCAGTGCTGCAATCTTCTGTAGAACTTCCTGAGGACAGAAAGTACCAGAGGGTATAACATTTTCTTCCAAAGGTAAACAGGAAGAAAAGGCAACTGGGTGAGGAAATACTTGACCTTTCCTTTGCATTCTTATGCAAAGGGCAGTGGTTTATCTACCAGTGAGAACCTCCAACTCTCTAGAATGGCAAGGACCACCATGCGGGGAAGCTTCTGCAGTTTTTTACAGGGAAACACCAGCAGAATATAATATTTCCAACTACCATGGCTGCTTGTTTTAAGTGGATTCCTAGCAAGCAAAATCATGATACCTTAGCACATTCATGCAACTAAACACGGGATGCTAAAGGAGCGATGTGGGATCATGGCAGGAGTTCCTACTCATGATATCTGGATTTACTGACTCTTCTGAGAAGAATTTGCAGGTTTGTGATACACACACACACACACACAGGTTCTTTGGCAAAGATTGATGAACCAGAGGATGATATGGGCAAGACCAGTGCTGCACACTGTCCAGACATGCAACATGTTCTGTGGCCTTGTGAACAAGACTGTTTTATTTCCTATTACTGCATGTTTCCAGTGATTTTACTTCTTGTGGCTACCTGGACAGAGTGGGGTCAAATTGATGATCTCCTTACCTATACATTTTACAAGGCTGAAGAGAGGATTCCACTAAAGTTAGGGGTAAATGCTGGCTGGGCCTGTGAATTTCAGTAAAGGGCTTGAAGCTCTTCCCCAGTAACTTTAGCACTAGAAGGAAGGGATTAATTTTAAAGAATTAATGCTGGACGTGGAAATTAGGATAAGGGTATGTTAAAAGATTAGAACCACATGGAGGAAGGTTATACATTAGAAACAAATTATTTGTAGCTTTCAGAGAAAGGACATTAAAATAAAACCCTCTACTCAAATTTTAGTAATTTACAGTGCAGTGAAGTTTCCAAGAACATTTTAGTATGCTAAAGTCTTTAAAAAAGTGGTTGGATCTGGAGAATTAAGTCTCCCTGAATTGCAAAACAGGGCAAGAGGAAGGAAGGTAACAATCCATAGAGGAACATATTTCAGTTTTGAATTTTTAATGGGCTCATTATAACATAAAAGCTGTGGAGAAAGAAACCATTTTAAAGTAAATTAAACTACCTTGACAATATCAATTGAACTTTGGCAGTTCAGTCAAGCGATCCAATAATAAAGGCTTTGAATAAAAAGCGATAAAAACAGAGGACATGTTTATAAATATATGTGTCATTTGGGTTATGGGATCATTTTGCCTTCTGGGGAATTAACATGTCATGTTCACCTGAATGTGTCATAGATCATCCATTATGAAACCATTCTTATGATTTTATGCAGTCCTTGATCTTTTGTCAAGAACACAATGAGAAAAATAATTGTTCACTTAACCAGTACATTTAGAACTGGAGAGTATAATACATGGAATGCTTCTGGAGCATTCCGGTCATCCTCATTGCCCATAATGCATTTCTGGACAAGTTGCATCCTTAAGTGATAGCAGCTGGGGTGGGGTGTAGGTGTAGCAATTGATCCTTTTTAAGATGTTCCTGAAAAAATTGCAATACAATAACAACTATAATGCTGCTTTTGATAATTTGTAGTTTTTTTCATTTGTTTGAATCCCCATTTAAATGTATTTATTTACTTGCTACACTTCTGTACCACCCAATAATCAAAGTTTTCTGGGTACTATACATATAAATATTACAATAATAAAATTTTAAAATAAAACAACCATAAGATCTCAAGCAAATTTAAACAACTGCAGAATAAGAGCTGTATAAAAATAACTCCAGAAGACAATGGCACTTTTAGGATCTAAAAAGCAAAGCACTTTTATGACACTAGTATCTACTCTGGCTTATACTCTGGGAATATGATTGAAGGATACTATAAAATACCAGCAACAAACAAATGTAAAAATGTAACCCTATTTGTGCCAGTAGATTAAGCAGATAAATAAGGCTAATGCTCACACTCTTACTTGGGAATTTAAAGCACTTTAATGGTATTTAGTTGCAAAATAATGCTTTTAATTGCAGTATCCTAAGTGGTATCTTTGACTAAATTTGCTATTATCGAATAAAGAAATTATGTTGTGGCTTTGCCCTTTTCATTTTATTCTGGAAAATGTTAAACTTTTGCTTTTTAAAAAGCTTTCCTGATTTTTTATTTTATTTTACTTTTTAATGTTGGCCTTCTGCCTGCTAATGAACTACAATTATTGGGAACCTAGCAGCTTCTCATGGATTACATTAAGATGCAAATGCTTGATTTACTGACTAAATTACAAGGAATGATGGATTAACCCTCCTGGACTTTATGAAGGTAATTATTAAAAACATGGTGTGTGTGTGTTTAAATGCCTTTTCAAATATTTCCCTTGCTGTAGTTAAATGATATAATGAAGGCATGCTTGGTAGAAGAGGTCAACAGCTATGGAACATGATATAATAAAGTAGTGAGGCATAAGGACCCAACAGGCATTGGCTGGACACTATTTTACAACACAGTAATGGAAGGTGAGAGCAACCAGCTGGAAAAGTGTTAATACCAAGATATCGGTAGTTACCTCCAATCATTCTTCCTGCCTCAGGCATGGAATTTGGGGTGGGAGTCCAGACCATCATGCCTTTGGATATACCTGCAGTCTTGTCTCTTTCTTTTGAGTCGTTCCAGACTCCTTGCCAAAGGACCCCAGGGCAGGTGAATGCAGAAGAGACCCTCTATTTTCTTCCGAGGTGGCACAGAATAATTCCTTCTCCTCTTTCCAGGCCTGGTCTTCTGCTACATCCCATAACTTAATAGTCTGCTCTGGGTGAGCTCCAGCTGGCCTAGCCTAACCTCACTGACTGGAAAGCCCTCTGAGGCAGCCTTCCCATTCACCTTTATCCTCATACCTGGCTGGTTAGGAATTCACAGCCAGAGCATGTGGATGATGTGACTCAATGAGTCCTGGAATTCTCTTAAACATGGATGGAGCATGCGAGAAGTTGGTTGTTTCTATACTGTGCAGCCACGTAGCAAGGTGAGCCCCTCACTCCCACTCATTCACAACTGAAGTAAAACATAATACTGGTTAAAAACACCCTGACAAAATAAGAACGTACTACAGCAGCTGGCTTCTTAGATACATTTGCCTCAGTCTAAGTTTATATGCTCTGATTACATGGCAAATATTTGCCTGTACCTGTATGCACATGTATCCTTGGCATGTGCATAGTACATATACCTACATGTGCTTGTACAGATTCAAAACAAAATTCCAGTTTTAGAGTACTTGATGCACTAAGAAGCCATTGCCTTGAGTAGTCAAATGATGTTTTCCATTCAGTTCTTCATCTTTTGTCCATGTATATATTTGTGAAAAATCCCAAGGAAAGGGGACATTGATGTGATTGTCTTAGCTCTCCCCATGCTTGTATAAAGATTCATTGTTTGAATGGCTGCTTGAATGTGGGGGCTGAATGGCTGTAATTTATCTACTTGAATGCTGGAAAAGGGAAATTCGAGTAATCTCTGTTGTGCTGCTGATCCGCATTAACGTGTACTTACTTTTTACAAATGGAGGACCAGAACAGGCAAGGTTGTTTTTAGGGTAAAGAATTGCATAGATCTTCTTTGGCTTAAAAAAATTCCCAGAACAAGCTTTCCAATTAATTCAGTCCAATTTCCTATTAAGCTGTGTACTGTAGATAGACATATTGGTCCTTTTATAAGCTTCATTATAATGTTTATCATTTATTTGTTCATTACAATTTTTTGCTTCTCTCAGCATTTGAAATGCACAGAGATGTTTCTTTTAATCTAGGGATATTAAATTTTGAATTACATTTACAGGAAGAGTCGGCGGAACTTCTAAAGACTACGGGAGTTTTGCTCCCAAGAATACATATTGCTGATAATCTTTAAATTCATTGAAGGTGCCTGACTATAGGGTGTAATAAAATCAATTGTAGAAAAGGAAATTGACTGCAGCATTACACAGAAATGTTTGTGCTTTAAAAAACCTAGATTGTATTGTTTTGCTCGGGGCAAGAGCTGCTTTAGATGTGCTAGTTCTGGGCTGCATCAGCTTGAATAATTTGCTGTGAACCTAACACTGCTAGTGATGCTTTTGACTTTTGAAGAAGCTTGTACTTCTCCAAGACAAAACCAAAACTACTTGCTCGCTGCAAGATCCTTGGGTTCCTCTTCAAAGTGTATCCATGGCCTGTTATAAGCACTTCGAGAACAACTTCAGTTACAGTATGACCCTCTTTAGGACATGCATTAATCTCTCTGTGTTCAGAATGTAACATTATGTCCATGAATGGCCAAAAGTGCTGCTTGGTATGGGATGGTCGAAAATGAGGCTGAACCAAGGTATCTGCAGCCTTGCTAATTCTGGTCTGACATTACTTCAAGTATCTTGGACCTTTTCATTGTCTTTATCTCTACTTGAGCTCATATGCAGGCTCATAAAAACAGGGTCAGATAAAACCATGGCCTGAGCTTGATGTTGCCCGTGTACGGTGAAGATGCCAAGGTGTTGCTAATCAACACTTGTGTAAATGTTGTGTAAGGATTGCACAAGTGGGGTGGGCTAAAAATCTAATAAACAAATAAATAAACGGCAAACATTTTCTTTCTTGTATTCTTTCTTGTAAGATGTATTGGCATATCTATGTGGTAATAACATGGATTTAAAAAAAAGCAATGGTGATCCTGTATCAAATGATAACACAGGCAACAGTAAGTGATAAAATGTGAAAGTCATTAATAGGCATGGTGGATTTATCAGAGGAAAGAAGACTGGTGTGATTCATACTGGCTTATGGGCAGGCACCTTTTTGAATATTCAAGCTGTGGCAGGTGGTTGCTGTGACAAATCTTGTGGTGAAAGGGTCTTAAGCAAGGCTTAACAACCTTCCATAACTCTGAACAAGCCCTGACCACTGGGATATGCTTCAAACTGCCATGGCTTAAACAAGCTAGAGTGGGCTACACTAATAATCCAGACCCAGTCAATAAAGTACTGAAGTGGAACAGATTCAAATAGTCCGCCCTTTTCTATTTAAAAGTCAGTATCAACCAAACATTTGGTTGTCCATCTTCATAAAAGTACCTGAAACCAAGTAAAAGAATAGTGACATTACTAAGCTAATTAACTGAAGTTATACTAAACAAAACTGCTAAGTCATAGCATAAGATTTTTGAGTAGCATGGGAGAAAAGATGGAACCCTGAGGGACTTTAAACACAATGTCATGAGGTGAAACAGAAGTTCTAACCCTCCAGAAATGACCTGAGCTACTGTAACACCAATTCTTAAGATTCATCCCAAGAAGATATCCTAGAAGGATATTAAAGTACTGAAAACTGCTGAGAGATTCTGGAGAACTGACTGGATTTCATTCTTCCTGTATATACTACTACTCATTAATTGACAAAACCTTATCAGCCTTATACAAATTGCAAGCTCTGTTTTGCAAGATGTTATCCAATACTTCTTGCTTTTTCCTTTCAAATATCCAAACAAGGGAGTTTGCTTCCCAGGCCACTACTCCACTTGAATCCATCACCATCACACTTTTATACCACTCATACCCAAAGCTCTCAGGGGAGTTTACAACAATAATCATAGAATGATACACTCAAGTCACCCATCCAAATTCTAACCAGACCTGACCCCGTTTTGCTTCCTTTCCAGCACTGTAGCAAGCAACATTTTAGATTTGCGATAGCAGGTGTAGTAGGATTGGCATCAAGGCTGTTGGAATAATAGAGTGGATACCCAACATAAGTATTCCCTCCTGCCACTTTGGAACATTTAACAAAATCAGCACAGTGTCTAAACTGAAAACAGGCCAACCTATATTCAAATTGTACATGTTCATTGGTCTGTTAGGTCTACAGAACCATATGAACAGGACATTGTAAGCTGTTATTCCTCAGTTGGCTGCTGTCACCTAATGAAAATTAAATGCTTCTAAATTCTCTTTAGGACAGTTGACATATGTGGTTCAAACTGTTGAAAGCTACAGGAGTTAAAGCTGCTTTATCTGAGCTTGGTAGTTTCCTATATCTTGTTAATCTTGAATTAAGATGTATTCTATTAAGGTGTGTTTAAAGAAAACAATGAAAACTGTGAAAATTAATAAGCTGCTACAGGTATTTATTTCAATAGAGTTGAGAATTAGTATGTTCCAAGCTCTTTTTAAACTATGAAGAATACTCTGTCTGAGGCTCCATATACGTAAGCGGTTTATTGAAACCTCTCAAAATAAGGAAAATAAATGTCTGTTTCTGTGTAAAGTAATGAAAAGGTTACCATCTGGTCCCATCAACCTTAACTCAAAACATATTCAGACAAGTTATTTCAATTATATGCTACTTTTGGATACAGAACTCCTATTGAGGAAATGCTGGGATCAGGTGCCAGTGGGAACAATAAGCAAACTATGCCATTAAGAACACCAGTTCATAAAACAGAAATAAATTTTGCCTAGAGATTTTTATTTCTTTCCTTTTCTTCATTTTTGTCTTCATCTTTCACACTGTAATATTCAATTGTGTGTTGCGCTGTACCACTTTGCAGAATCTGTGCTATCCTTTTCTCATGATAGACTTCCGGCCTTTATTCATATGGCTCAAGCAAAAATAGCTGTTGGTGAATAGAACATAATATCACAAAACCACTATTCATATTTTGTTCCACCAGCAGTTATTGTGTCTGAAAGCAATATATTAATTCTAATCTGACCATTTATGCCTACCCTGAAAATAAGACAACACATCAAAGACATTTGGAGTTATATTTAGACTTTATCCTACAGCTTTTTGCTCCATTCCTTAAAACTATAGGGTTCTTTTAAATGTTTTCATGCAAATTGTCAAGAGAAACACCACTATAGGTGACTTAGATTCCCCAGAATTGCCACAACCCCTGAAGCAACTGATTTTTCCCCTGGACAATTCCCCCCCGCCCCCACTGCCTCCTGCAGAAGCAAAGTCTGATGCTACAGAATGCATGTAATTGGAACATGGAATGTGAGAGGTATTGAGGCCAGCTGGAAACTGTGAAGCAAGGAATGGCTAAAGTTCACTGAACATGATGTGAGTTAGGCAATATGCTTACCATCAGGTCTAGCTCTTGGCTCTGGTCTTCCTGTGATACCATATGCATGTCTGGCTTCTTGGACAGTTTTTCTTGGTTGTCGCTGCCTGCTTGTATAAACTTCTTCCAGCAAGATCTGAGGGCACACCACAATCACTTTCTCCTCGCACCTGGTCTTAATCAGCCATGTATGCTATTTTCCAGTTAAAGAATAGCTTCATATTCAAGACTCACATTCATTCTAAAACATCCCATACCAGTCTGCACAGTGACTCACATATCAACTATCAGATCTTAACTGTCATTTCCCAACTTCTCTTTTCCAGCTAGCTAGAAATCCTAGCCAATACTTGATCCAGGACCCTTCTAACAATATCCAGAGTGACTCTCTCTCTCTCTTTCACTCTCTCTCTCTCACTCTTCATAGGCATCTGCCAGTAACAAAACAAGGTCTTAGGCATGCACTTCTGAGGAAGCTGTTAGCAATGAATGCATAGAGTGGCTTTATATTTTCAATCATATACAACTCCTGCTATCGTCATATACCAAATATACATAATGGGCAACATCCAATGAGATCTCAATAAGCCAATGCTTGTGCACTGTCTATAACACTTGCTAGGAAGCCGTCTCACCAGTAAGCAGTATGTGCATTGCACTAAGGTCTTAGGATTGGTAAGAACAATGGATGACATTGCATGAGGTTCACCTCTGATGTGTCATCTTCCACGCTCAGCACCACGGGTGAATTTCACAAGAGGGATGCTAAACCTGGACAATTAATTGTACCGAAAACTACCACCTGAAATTATATTTCTATTGGGAATGACCTTATGAGAATATATATTGCTCATAGGAAATGTACCAGCTTTGCTGGACAGTCCCTTCTTGGACATTAGGCGAGATAACACTGGTTGGGTCTCACAAAAACCTTCAAAGAGTTTCTCAGTGCTGCCTGTCTACAAAACAAGTGCTATAATTTAAGGTCTAACCTCTAACCTGCTCCCTAATTCAGGCATACACATGTCTCTGGTTGTCCAATGCTGGACAATAAATAAGGAAGTTATGGCACACCATTGAAAATAGAGGATTCTGAGGCTTGGTTTTAATCACAGCTATCCCTGATTGATGGAGTTTCCTTTGTAATTTGTTCTACTGCTAGACTATTCTCATGATAAGTTAATAGCAGAACAAGTAACCATGGGAAGTAATGGAGTCCCTCAGAGGAAGTTTCACTGACTAGGCTACATTAACATCTGTAAAGTACTTGTGTTCCTTCCCAAAGCCAGTGAGTTATTCAGTCTTAGACTCCAAGGATTTATAACATCTTTTGGTTTGGGGGACATGAGCATTTGTATTGCAGCTATTAGTTATGGCTGTTTCCTGGAATCAATTGTATGGAGCTGCTCTTTCTGAATTTTCTCTGTCTCATATTATCCTTGCTATTCCAATTATTAATGGATGTTTCTGAGATAATCCAATATCTGCTGTAGCCTTGCTTCTGTGACTTGTTCTAAAAACATCAGTGCAAGTTGAACATTAAACAAAAATTGTATGGTAGAATTAATGACTTGTCAATCTCTTGATTTGAAGGTGGATATTAGATCCTTTAATGTTGAGCTCTGAAGCTGTGTCCTCACTATGTCCAAATACATGAAATTCACTTTGAATACCTGTCTAGGCTATGCCACTGCAAATGGATTTTTTAAAAGAGATTCAGTGTGGCACACTGGTTACAGTTCCGGACTGAGACTTGGGAAAGCCAGATTCTAGTTCCCACTTGGCCATGGAATTCATTGGATGGCTTCTGAGGTAGACACTGACTCTCAGCCTTACCTACCTCACAGGCTGTTGTGATGATGAAATGGAGAAGGTGGAGGATCATGAAAACTATATTGGCTTCTTTGCAAGAAGAAAAAGGTAGACTAAAATTTTAATAATAACATAGGGAAGAAGGAAGCTAAAGTGTTAGCATGTCGACAAGGATTGTTTGAGGTTCTTCTGAGGGTATGGGTGCAGTCCTAAAATACAATAACAACATTACACATTATGTCAGTACATAAAAAATACAGGTTTTAAGGATTCTGAAATCATGAGTAACTCCATTATAAAAAATGTTTGCTGGTGTTTTTCCACCATCATTATCATTATTATTATCACTACCATTTTTAATTTCATTTCTATACCACCTGTAGCTGAAGCTTTCTGGGTGGTTTACAGCAAAGTATAAAAAAAAATGCAACAGATAAAAAATAAGAATTAAAATTAATTTAAAATGACATAAAAGAACATCAAAAGACAATAAAAATACAACCAAAAAGGCCTGCCCAAGGGTAAAAGAAAGGCTAATTGGCTAACCTGGCTAATTGTTCCAGGCCCCTGAGTGACCTGGGAGGCCTTTAAGGCCTCCTCAAAGAGATCTGTCTTAACCTGGCACTGAAAAGATGGCATATTTGGTGCCAGGTGGGCTGCAGTGTGGAGATTGTTCCAAAGACGGGAGAGGCTCTCCTACAGAAAAGGCGCTCCTCCTACTTCTCAGAGAGAAGTGAGAGGTTGGCACTTGGAAAAAGGCTGAGCGTAGACAGGGGTTGGGGAGACGGGTATTTCAGCCTCAAGCTGTGTAGGGCTTTTTAGGGTAAGTCCAGCACCTTGGATTGGGATTGGAAGTATACAGGCAGCCAGTTCAGCCAGGCCAGAACTGTTCTCATATGGTCAAACCTGCAGGTCCTAGTTATTAATCTGGCTACTGCATTCTGCACCAGATGCAGCTTGTGGTCTGCCTTCCCACCGAGAGTGCATTGTAGTAATCTAATTTAGAGATCACCAGAGCATAGGTTACTGAAGCCAGGTTATCCCTGTCCAGTGGAGGTGCACCACCCAAAGTTCATAGGAAGTACTCTGAGTCACTGATGCCACCTAAGCCTCAAGCGACATCGGCTCTTCAGGAATGCAGGCTGTCCTATATTAAAGCAACTGGAAGCCCTGAGCTATTTACACTTAATAGCATCTGATCATGAGAAATACATTTCATACTCTTCATTATCTAATGAATGCAAATAGAACATTACTGGACATTTAGCGCTGATAACAAGATTCTTTATACATTTATAACATTTAATACATTTATAAAAATATGGAATTAATGAAGCTGTTACCGAACATTCATAAGGGAATCATAGCTATGTTATAACATTACACAATGTACAAAACCAGAACCATTTCTTTTGAGCTTTCTTGAATGTAAACATCAATTTTATCATTAAAATCAGTAAGTTGCAATTTATCATTTTCTAAGCAGAGAATGCTTATATCAGGCCATCTATCTTGGGACATTGTTGACTGCAGATCATTCATTATCCATTTTTAGTCTAGAACAGTATCTGTCACCAGTACAGTTAGTAACCTCTAAACACAGGAGCAATCTGAAAACTGTTTCCACATTTGAAAAAGCTGCCCAATTTTCTCCTGGGATATTACTTGATACATATCTCGATGCTTGAAATTTTCTTCTTCAGGGTGAGCTTGTTTGACATACAGGTAGAAGCGCAAGAGCTCATCGACTAGACTAAGGTCAACATCCTTTGGACACTCTTGCACCAACATCTTGATGTCATTATAAATCTGTTCCTGGCTTGCTTGCAGGTTCACCAAAAATGAAAAATTGCCAGCCACATTCCTATATACTGTTGCTCTTCTGTCTAGGTTGGCTTCAAAAACATCCATGACAGGAATAAATGACTTTACCCTAACTTGTCTCTTGGAGATAAGGCTTTGGGTGGTGTCCCATAATTGTGTTTTTTTTTTAAGGTACTCTCTGACTTCTTTTGACAGCTTTGTATTCTATATCTGTTAGAGTAAATTTTGCCTGATGTTAAATTTCATCAAAATTAGCCTGAATGTTTGATATGAACTGCAATAGTGAGCTGTAAATATTTGCACATTTACTCAATGAAATATGAGAGCTTTGGAATGGTTTGCTAACTTTATGAAATTGGTCTAGGATGAAAGGTTAAGCATGAAAATGAATTCAAATTCTTCTTTTTTTGCAGAGGATTATGTATTTTGCCAAAAAATGTGCTGAATCCAGACACGAGTCAACTGCAATTCATCCAACTAGATTCAGGGAACATCCAGCGCATGGAATAAACTTTGCAAACTTGTTACTTTCCAGAATCTTTTGTGTAATGCTGCTGTATTTTCCAGCCATATTGGCTGCATTGCCATATAATTGTCCTCTGCATTTACTGAAACTATTTCAAGTTCACTGAAGTAGTTCAGCATCAGT
The DNA here is from genome assembly GCF_004798865.1 of Varanus komodoensis. Taxonomy (NCBI): domain Eukaryota; kingdom Metazoa; phylum Chordata; class Lepidosauria; order Squamata; family Varanidae; genus Varanus; species Varanus komodoensis. The sequence continues at coordinate 32,234,265 of NW_025336087.1, read as the reverse complement.
TCAGCCATACCTTCACCAGTGTGATCTTTCAGTTCCAAAAAACTCAGAAAGTGTTCAACTGGTAATTCATCACTAGGAGAGACTTATCTCACAATGACAGTAAGTTTATTTATTTATTTATTAAAACATTTTTATGCCACCCCATTTGCCGAAGCCTCGGGGCGGCTTACAACACTAAGTTAAAATAAATACAATATAAATCAAAAATATAAACATTAAATTAAAATAGATAAACATAGGAAATATCAGGGGTTAAATCAAATGATAAACTGCCTGTTTGATGTCACTCAGTACTGCTTCTCAAACTTTATTAGCCATCAGCTGGATAACCTCTTCACATATGGTTTTGGATAAGTATGATGGCTGACCAAAGCTTTTCCCTCCATATTGATTTATGTGAACACACAGGAAGGGATCAAATTTAGCAAATAATTCAAACAATCCAAGAAACCAAATGTTTAATCATCTCTCCTAAATGCCAAGACATGCTCTGCCAAAAGGTAAATCATTGCAATAATTTGTCGAAGTACATGCCTCCAGTAATCCTGCTCTGCTTTGATTTGCTATTCAGGCTTTGATATGAGCACTTGACCATACTTTCTTGTTAAGAACATTAGCATAATTTTTAGGCTTTCTGTGGGTTGGAACAAGGGAAGTGTGATGCCAATCATCAAATTCAGAAGCAGCTAAAGCAGTGCCTTATAGTAGACTTCCTTTTCTGGGATAATACACTAGCCAATTTTGAGGACAGGTTTCTCCACTTATATGGGTGGAAAGGAATCAATTCTTTGAACAAAACTGGGCTTAGTTTTTGTATGTTTGCTTCAAATGGTAAAAGGTCCATCCCCATGCTGACATTCTGCTGGTCTTTCTCATTCCAGAATGATATTTCCTTGTAATCCAATGCAGTCCATAAACTTGCATCATTATTGCCTCTGAAATCACTAGTAGTATGAAGAGTTGGTATTTTTGTGTCTTCAGTGCTAGGGTTTTATCTGAAATAATTTGCTTTGCTTTTAAGACAGGAATGAGCTTGAATTGCTTCTTTTGGTACAACTAACTCAACTTCTCCAGAAGTTTCTGTACTTGTAGTGTTAGGTACTGGCAACAGTTCTCCATGAAATTCTTAGAAGGTTGTGTTATATATATTTATAAACTGGTTGTTCTTCAGTCTGCTCAGACTGGTAAGTGTAGTCTACTTGATTTTCTTCTGTTTGTAAATGCAAATGTTCTGTATTTGAGGAATTATGTAGGGCTTTTTCTGCCTGCTATTCAAAGCAATATGATATGATTGGCTATAAATGCTTGAGTATTTCCTTCTGTTGTTTTGGTTCTTTCATTTAATAGCATATTGCTTATTCATTATTTTCACAAAAAGTCAAAATCAAATATTATTGTGATTCACAATGATAAAAAATAAGCCTCACTTGTTCTAGAAGAGCATGCTATAATAATAGACTGTGATCTGAATATTTGTATTGTTGTCTGCAGATGGTTCAGATGGGACTAAGTCGTAGATTTGTGCCTGGTGTGCCAATAATCACACCAGGGGTAGAAATTTAAAAAGCTTTATTTTCACAAAAAGGAAAATTAACTGGCATGTATGGATTAGACATCCAATCTGTGCATCTATAGTGGATCTGTAGTTTAGTTTCACTAATGTGCCACCTGTCTGTATCCACAGAACTCAGACAGGCATAGAAGGAGCCATGCTTTGACCCTACCCATTTGTCTCACCTTCCATGCTTACATTCTATTTATAGTGTAGACCTAACTCTTGGGATTTGTAATGAGTTAGATCGTAACAATTTCACATAAAGTGATAGTGCTACAGTGTTCCCACATGCTCACACTGAAGATAATGAATTCATTGGTACCAGGCTAGGAACACAGAAACCCAAGAAAGCATCAAATTAAGATACCCTGATGACTCCTCAGATTAAAAATAGATTTAAATCTAAGGTTCATTCTCACCAGTAATAAGAATTCTTCTCACCCAGAAAGTTTTGTTGTTCCAATGAAGCAGCCAATGTTCACAAATATAGCTTTCCATGACTACTGTAATCTGGAGTTAAACAAAAAATTTTCTGCAATGGTTACTGGGGCTATTTTACTTCTCTTGGGGAAAAAAGCCCTCCATTTTGTTACTGAGTCCAGTTCAAAGTGTGATGGTCATGTGTAACCCCATCAGAGCTTGAGACCAGGGTTCCGGATAGAACGCCTGCTTCTCGTCAACCTGGCCGTGCCTGCAATTATCTTTGGAGGCTCCATCAGAACAGAGGTAGGTGGTGAATGAGAAGATGACCTTCTGTGCTATGACATTCTAGTTACGGAACTCGCTGCCCAAGGATTTCATACCTGTGTTCACATTAAAGTGCTTTTGGGACCATGAGAACACTTTCTTATTTTCTTGAGATGTTACTGTCTAAGAAGCATAAATTTTGCATTTGTCCTATTGATTTTTAATAGAGTTTTGATAGAACTTCTGTGTTATTATTCTTTATATTTATGGGTGTTATAGAAATCTTACAAATAATTATCGTTATTTTCCACATTAGCTAGTGTAAAAGAGCTAGTGCTAGTTTGGAGGAATAGGCAGTTCTATAGTAATTGTAGCAGATGGACAATGAGTTAAAAACATACAAGTAAACACACCTGTTCACTGACACTGAATGCAAAAAATGCCTGATGTTAAATGTGAATATAAATTTACTTTCTGTATAGATGTAGAAACTGTTTTTCTTTTTACCTCAGAATTGCTTGGCAGTAATTTACATGTGCATGAAAATAGTGTAGAGCAAAATGTGAAAACACTATATAAGAACATAAGAAGAGCTGTGCTGGATCAGACCAAGGGCCTAAACAATGGAGGTGTGCAATGATCCAGTGATTCGGCCCAGTCCCCTGTTCAGCACCTTTGAAAATGGACTCCTTTGTCTTAGAATAATTCAGAGACTTCCTTTCAATTTGGCTCAGGTACTGAACCTGAGTTGAGCTTCAGAAAGCTGGGCCTTATGCCTCCTTCTGGTTCTCATGGCAAATTGAAAACATACAAACACAGCTTTTTCACTTGGTCACAGCTGGATTATTTTGCACACATGCTAGAGAATTATAGTTACCTAATTCAGGAAAATATTTATGTATTAATTTATTAAATATGCTATTTAAAACATTTTTATCCCACCATAAATGCAGAATGGATCTCTAGATGGCTTGCAAAGGGACAAAATCGTAACAGCACTTAAATAAAACATATTCTTCAATATAGAAAAATATGCAGTAAAAACCCCATTCAGCCATTGAAATCGTGGGTGAATAAAAAGGTTTTGGCCTGACACCAAAATGAATAGAGCGTCAGTGTTTTGTTGGGGTTTTCTGCTATCTGCCTTTATTTTAGATATTAATGTTTTCATGCATGTGCAATATTTTAGCTATTTATGCAAGTGCACACACATGCATGCACAGATAGGGAACTATCATTAATGGTTTTAATATTATTATAAAACTGAATAATAAATGCAGGGATAGTTGTCGTTTTTGAGGAAGTCATGCCTGCTCAATAGTAGCAAGAAATTTTGCCCAAGAAAAAACTTAACATTTCTTGAGTCACCCAAACAGTATATAATTATCTCACTATATCTCATGTGGATCATTTTTCAGAAAATGATAGAGTCAAAATAAGACAGAGCCTAGTAAAAAACCTGAAAAGTTTTAGGATCATCAAACCACATTCAGCATTTTAAAGGAATGAAACTAAAAGTCACTATTTTAGGTTACAAAATCCACACATCTCCAAATACAATACAAATAACAAAGTGTCATTTGCCTCTGATTTCAGTTCTGGTGGCTTTGAAGTGAAACCCACTTCATCTCAGGAAACACCAGAATCAGATCAAAGTGACCCAGTTCTCTGGCTTCATCTAAGTTTGTTACACATACATAGATCTAGTCCAACATTCTGTCTTTGTAGTGGCCAACAGGATGTTCATGAGAAGTCCATAGGCAGCACATGAGGAGAATTTAACATTCTCCTGCCAAAGGTACTAAAGATATATACAGAATCATATTAAAGTATTTCTGGAAAATTCCAATATAAACTTGAGAAAATAGTTTACATTCATAAAGTCAACAGTGCTGTGATTGCCATTGCCACAAACGATGACAATGTTCTTTGTCATCAAAAATTAATCTTCAGTGAGGATGAATCCTCACCACCACCCTGCTTACACAAAGGAGTTACGTGGAAGAAAGCAGGAAGGAATTAAGATTAGCTCTTCGGTGTGTAAATACTCTGTTCCCTTGATCAAAAGCTTCATTTCGGTTACTCTAGAATGCAGGAGGGGATTAAAAAAAAGATATTCGGGAAATATAAAGGAAGAGCATAAGTAAGCACACTCAGAGAATGGCAAGTCAGATGGCTGCATCTCTTTCATCGCTATATCCAGGACTCTCTCTTCTCAGTGATAAAATGTTCAGTTTAGTTGAAATTAACATAATTCTCCCCTTGATGCATTTATGGCAGCATTCATAGATATTAGCTGATCCTGCATGCAATAAATATCCCTTTAAGAAAAGTTTTAATTTGAAAATAGTTTTCCAGTGATGTTTGGGTTTATGCATTAAACAGAAGATAGTATAGAGGTGAAAGCTATTTTAGTGAATAAGTTACAATAAATTGAGCAAAAAGTCCTTCTGCAGGCCTTGCTAGAAATATTTTCAGTTTAGATTATTCCAAAATGAATTTGGCCTATTTGAAAAAGCATATTATAAATAAAATAAAATAGTAAACATGACTGTATGGAACACAATTCTTTCCTGTGTTCAAGTAGGGTAGAACTAGTTATGTTCCATATAAAGGATGAAGCTGAAGTTCCTTTGTCTTTAATGGGTGAATATATTTGCTTGTGGCAAAATGAAGAAATGATATAACACATGTCTATCGAGTGTTTCTTTTGGGATTGGGCACTTCATTAAATGTATCTTTTTTGAGTTATTGGATTTTATCCCCTGCAGCCAACTTTTGTAGATATATATGTTTCAGATTGTCCTCAAGGTTTTATTAAAATCCATTTTCATTAAGAGGAAAAAATTCAGCTAAAGGAAAATAGAAAGCCTCTTGCTTTTTCTTTTAAAAATCAATTCTAGACATCATGCAAGTTTGCAAGGTGTTGAAGAGTAACTTTAAAATGGTCTATATTGTCCACTTGAAGTGTAATGACATTGCACTGGAAACCAGGGCCAAGATCATCCACGCTATTGTATTCTCAGTCACAATATATGGGGGTGAAAGCTGGGCACTGAAGAAAGCTGACAGGAAGAACATTGATGCATTTAAAACATGGTGCTGGAAGAGAGCTTTGTGAATACCCTGGACTGACAGAAAGGTGAACAAGTAAGTCCTAGATCAAATCAAGCCAGAGCTTTTCCTAGAAGCAAAAGTGACAGATCTGAGGCTGACGTGAGAATTCAAAACTCCCTGGAGAAAACTCCCTGCTAGGGAAAGATAATGGCAGAAGAAGACAAGGAAGACCAAATATGAGATGGACTGATTCCATGAAGGAAGCCACAGCCTTGAACTTAGAAAAGCTGAGCAAGGCCATCATAGAGGTATCATAAGTTGGAGATTACTTGATAGCATTTTATTTATTTATTTATTTGATTTTTTTTTTTTGACTCACCCTATTAGCTACACAGCTTCCTGGGCGGGTTACAACAATAAAAACCATATAAGAACAATATAAAACAGTATAAAAGCACCACAATAAAAACAGCAACAAATGTGCAACCACCAGAAACTCCTGATTTCATAAAAGATATCTCCTTCTGTTAAAATACCATTAAACAGCAATGTAAGAATTAAAATACCAGTGGAATAAAAACATCGTTGCCTGGAGCTGAGAAGAGTATAAAGATGGGGGGCACTCCTGAAAGGGGCCTCCTTCTTGTGGCCACACTCCTTATATCCTGAAGATGGGCTCCTTCAGAAGGGACTTGGATGCAGATCAAAGGGGCTGGGTAGGCTCATATGGGAAAAGGCACCAGTCAATCCCCTCACCATGATCAAATCATGGATGAGTGAGGTCTTATTCTGGTCCAACCTGGCATTCAGCAACAGCACTACCATACCTGAGGGCAGCCTGGTAAGGATGCCTGGAATCAGCAGGTCTGGAGAGTGAGCAGAAGAGGGGATAGCAGTCAAACCCCTAACTCTTCTTCTTCTTTGTTGGCATGCCACTCTTCCAGACTAACAAAACAAATATTGTACTCTGCCTAGTTTTCATGCTTTCACTGAGCATGTAAACAATGGCAGACTCATCTAATTTCTTCAGGTGGTGAGAGGTTCTGGTGCAGTGTTTGCCCAGTTTGGTCTTCTTTAGAAAGAGAACACTAGAGGCCTATGATGTTTTGCAATATTTGAGTAAGGATGTGTGGATCAGCTAAGCTAATCTTGCTGAGAGTCTCTGAAATGCTACTTCAAATACTGTTCTGAATGTTATTTCTATATCAGTTTGAGAGCTCTTTTGTTTCTTTTCACTCAAAAAGTATACATGTCTTCAGGTACATTTTCTCAAATATACACACAAATTGTACATATGTTTGAAATATACATGCTTCGTTCTATTGATTAACATATATTTCTGCACTTTTTTTTGGCTCTCTCCATTATTCTGCAAGTTTGGTAGAGTCTTAGATTGGAGATTGTGTACAGGTTTTGAAATATCTGAATTCAGGTAAATTCTGATCATATTGAAATTGAAACAAATTGATCATACCTTCCTACACTGAAGTTTACTTACACACATAGAAGTTGCCCAAAGCACAGTTTAACACTCCGACAGATAGTCAAAACTAACACCACAATATTAGGTGTCCAGAGAGAGGCAGCGGACTCCCCAAAATGCAGTGAACTCTCAGCCCTCTGTCTCTCTGTGTCTCTTAGTACCTCTGAAAATTTTGTTCTGTTGTTCAAAATACTTCATGTCCAGCTAGGAATGATGGGGGTGGTGAGGAAGGCAGGCTGCCTTTCAGGTATTGCCTACACATTCAGAAGATTTATGGAAGATTACCTAGCAATTAGTTTGCATGAAAATACAGCACCAAAATATGCCTGGGCCATGTCCAGAATTCTGGCCGGGTGTGGCCATAGAGTAACTCACAGTGATAGCCATATTCACAGAAATTTGAAAGCAGAAATGATGTTTTGTAAAGTGGCTGACAATTCTGTGGCATTCCAATTTTCTCCCCTTTCCCATGCAACCAGCTCTCACTCTTACTAGACAACTTCTGAAGGGTTGGGAGCATATTTTCCATCGAAAATTATAATCAGACTCTGTTCTTAATTTTCCCAAAGGGAACGGCTCTGCTACTCTTTTATATCATGATATTTCTCCCACCATCCCTCCCCTGTAAAAAAGTTCAGGTGGTGGACATGTGCAACAGGGACTTTTCTGTGGTAGCACCCTCTGTCCCTAAGGTGGCAAGACTAGTCCATCTAAGGTTGCTTTATGTGGACAGTGGAAACATTGCTAACATACAATATTGTGGTAGCAGAAACCAATGCTGTAGTTCACCCACACCTTCTTTGTTTCTTTTGCGACATTCATTTCTCAGGGACAGAGAATTAAAATAAAAGAAAAAAAATCAATTGGAGTTGATAGATACTTTCTTCTTCTTTTACTCCTTTTTCCCACTGCCCAGTAGGGCAGGCTGACATTTTGCATGAAAAATGACTGGGAAGAATGCAGTTCTGTGGACTCAGAACAAATCAGGGCCACACATTTCTGTCGCGGTTGTTAGGTGCTGCCAAGTCATCTCTAACTTATGGCAACCGCAGGAACGAAAGCCCTCCAAAATGTCCTGTCCACAAGAGCTCCACTCAGCTTTTTATGTCTACACACATCTGCAGGATAGTAAGTAAAGTTACCAGACACTGTTGCATGAAGTGTGCATTCTCATTTAGTTTGGCTGCTATAGCTGATAGGACTGAGCATTCTTCCCCTTCTGATACTGAGGTTTTAGTTTAATTCTTTTGCTATTTGGCAGTACATAGGCAAACTACAGGGGGCAGGGGAGTTATAGCCAAAAGGCAGCGCACAATGCTTTTATATAAATGTGAAGAAACAAGGAGTTCATATGAATGTCCATATTTGCCTGCTCTGCAGTTTTTTCTAGGAAGCACTGTGTGTGTGTCATGGGCACACTTACAGCACATTGTGACAGAGCCGGCATTTATGTACTGTCAAACCACTATAGGCTTGGTTGGTGAGGTTTGTTTTTGCAAAATGATAGGTTGCTTTGTTACTGAAGCTTATTTGGATAGGTACACTGTTAGAAAATTGCAGGTTGATTATATGTTAACATGTTCTCCTCATTTAAATGTCCTGAATATCACACATTTCATGAGACATTCATCATCTATCTATCTGCTTAAAAAGAAACGTCCATGGAATTTTCATCACAACTTTCTTTTCTATGAAAGACTTACTGTTTTATGGCACATAATCCAATGTACAATCTGTATGTGCTTAATTGCACAAATCCATCATAATTTGGACTTCGCTACATGAGGCATTTATTCATTCATGAGTGTTTGTAAGGCCTTTTCATGATGTCATCAACATCCACTGGTTGCCCCACACTTTTTAGGAGCTTCTCCTGGTTTTTCTCTTAAAGAGGAAAATGCAGCATTTTTTTAGCATTCCTTTGAATTCACCACCAAAACACACATGGACTTTCTCCAAGTGGCATGTTCCTATGTCCCTTGGGACGAGGGAATGCTAGTGGTGTGGTTGTGATGGGAGGGTTGCCTGGTGATGCCACGGTTTGCATGTTTTGATGTGTACCCTTCTGTTGCTGCCGCTCCATGTGTTCTTCAACAGGCTGTGGTTGTTCTTTCCTTTCCTTGCTCTTTCTTTCAATATGGTTGCAGCAATAGGGGCGATTTGGTGGCACTTGGAGATTTGCCATTGTTTTCTTGCTTCTCTGTTTGTCGTCCATACAGCTTCTCTCTTGCTCTGATTTGCCAATGACCCCTCCGCTCTGAAAAAACAAGGTTTGAGTCTCCTTTCAAGCCTTCCTGATGGCCTCTTTTGTCTTCTTGCTCAAAAACCTACTAGCTCAACTGCACAGCCACGTTGAAGTAAATCAGATGATCTTCAGTGGCCTTACTCATTAATCACACTGACTTCAGGAAAGCTAACTTATCAGGGGGAGTTTTCAGGGGAGATATCTGTACTTGCTTGCTTTTGGGTGGAGGACATTTACCATCAGCAAGTGATGCAATGCAAACACATAAAGGTGCATCTGGACAGCAACCTGCAGCTGAGAAATGACACTGAATATTGACATACTGCCATAGCAATCTTACATAATAACAAGAGGGAGGGAGGGAGGGAGGGATATTTCCCAGTATATTAGGTAGGCAGATTCTCTCCATGAAGGAACAAGGGGAACCCGCACAGGAGATGTTGTTCGACATTCATGCATTGTGGAATTCAAGAGTGCTGGGCTGTGTTTTCAAATGTGCGCTGGACTGCAGCTGTCCTCAGCTCAGCTCAAGTCCTCAGCATGGCTCAAGAGGAAGTGGTGGGGGGTTCAAGTGTCGTGCACCAAGTTTTCCATCCTTCACACATTTCAGGCAACGGAATGACCCCAGGTATGATGCAGAAGACAACGTCACGGGACAGGGCTGGCATCAGATCCTTGTGCAGAGAAACCCTTCGTTGCTACTTCTCCTTTGGCAGTTGCTTTCACTGAACTGCAAGCTGGCTTTCAAACTCTGAGAAATTCAAAAGGTGATTTGGCCTCGATGTACATGTTGATTTTGCATTGCTATTTATATTTAATACAGCCCTTGGATTTAACTGTTTGAGCAGAGGTAGGAAATCACAAAGTATTTGCCATTCTTTCTGAGACATCTGAATGTCATGCTTTCCTTTTGCTGGGCAATCCTTTTTTGCTGTTGCATAACCTATACATTTACCAGCCTCATATATAAAGACTCACCTATAATCAATCCTTTGCCCAATACCTATAAAACTGAACTTCCTTGACTGCTTCACTGTGGCAGAATCATTTGATTTGTCTGATATAATCTAAAAGCTGATGTTTGCAAGGGTAGGAAATGAAACATTTAAACCCTATCCAGTATGATGGGGCTCTGAAATATAACAACCAGTCTGACTGTCACGAGAAATGTATTTTGATGTAATTTAAGGGGAAGAATCAGTAGATTTGTATTTGTCACTCTTTTAGAATACTTTAGTATCACCAAGATTCTAGAATGAATACTGCCAGTCTTTAACTTGACTGAAAATAATGCACTATTTCAAAATAGCCTGATTCATAGAACTCTAGTAGAGACAGGCCTTTCTTTACTCCAGTTCTGTGCCATTCATATTGAGGGGCATGCTCCCAACCCAGCTTGGACTGAATTCATCTATGTGGATCAGAAAAGACTAGCTTCTGCTGTTGTCATGCGGATAATTTGAAGCTCTGGTCCCACAACTACATACATTGAGACCATACAAGAGGGAGCATACTGATGGCTATTGTAGCAGTTTGCACTACGCTGGCACAAAGACCCAATTCACACCAGTGGCTTCCAGTATTAATAGCGACTTCTAACGCAAGTGCATAGAGGCCACATGTGTGAAGTGGCTTACTAGGTCACTGCAAATCTCCTGGAAAAGCAAGGACATTTTTCACAGGGAGAACACCATAAGGTCGTACAGACAATCACCACAAACGCATATTGTGAAACCTAAATCCATTGTTGAAATGGTATTTTATGTGATAGAGTGGGGTAGGAGAGGTCACCTATAGCTAAGCTGAAATTCCTTTCATCTCCCACAGAGCTGAATGGCTCTTGACTGTCTGTTCTGCTTGTAAGTTCAAGTTCACATATTTGAAGGGCAGAATACATCTGTGATTCCTCTGTTCTGGAAACATGCTTTGTTTTATAGAAAATGCAGGGTGGGGGGAGTTCTCTGCCTTCCAATGACCTGTCTCAACAACTCTTCAATCTGTGACTTAAATCATTTTCTTCCATGACTCATAAGAAACCCCAAGAGCAAAAGGACCACCCGCTCATCAAGGCATCCAAAACTCCCATGCAAAGAGCCTTTCTAGTCTTATGAAGCTGGTATCCTTGTGTGTGTATGTGGGGCGGGAGGGGGGGTGTACAAATTCCTAGAATGAGAAGCATGAAATTAGCAGGAAACTGATGTAAATGGGTATGGTATGAGGACTGAGTTGAAATGACTTCTTTTATGTTACGTTTTTTCAATATTTACTTGCCATTCAATAACACAATTCTCTGGGTGATGAGCATGTAAAATGACTTACAAATACAACATGAACAATAACCGAACAAGCCATCTCTTTCTCAGATTTAGGCATTTTGGTTGAGAGAGCAGCTCTGATGTAATGCATGAAAGATGAAGTAAGGAAGTGACAACTTCTTGGACTTCTACAGGGATCAGAATAGGATTTTTACATATTTATTCTTGTCTTTAATTATGCTTGGCTTTATCATCAGATCTGCTGCTACTGCTCTCTTTCCTTCCAGAGGGACAACTCCAGAGACTTCTCTGAACTAGTCCTTAACCGTCAGGCCTGCCCGACAGGGTCACAAGGGAAACAGCTGTGATGATGGTCTATCAAATGACAGGGAAATTCATGAAACACTACAGTGCTTTAAGCCATGTTTGGATTGTCATGTTTATTAAATGTAATTGTTTTTGTAACCCCTGGGTGGGCAGCTGCTACTTTTCAGGGGGAAAATATCTCTCCACTACTTTACTTACTTAAATAGTCCTGACCCTGAATCAACCACAACCAATCAGGTTGGAGTCAAGACACTTATGCTGTGATTATAGAAAGGATATTGGATAGCATATACAAGAATGTGTGTTTGTGCGTAAACCATCTCATTTTTTACATTTCTTTCCCTCTAAGCCAACAAGCAAAAAACATATGAGTGCCAAAATAATATTGCACAGAGACTTCTTTGCACCTTAGGATAAGTGATGCCTAAATATAATGAAAATCACTGTTGTAAACAACATAAATTGGAGTTGAGATTGGGAGAAGTTTCCCCAAGGAACAAGCGTTTATTGCATATTTCAGTCAAACTGTATCCTAAAGTGTTCTAAAGAATGAAATAGCTACAACAGAATATGTAGTACATGTAATGAAAATGATGGATGGAAAATAGCTGCTATTCAGTGCCCTGCAGGTCCTTGGCACTGATCCTCAAAGCATTCTGACACCCCAGACAATGAAGGAATTGAAGGACCTTCACAATCAACAAATATTAAACACAAAGGTTTGCTATATGATCGGTTTTGAAGTATGAGTATCAACAGAGCAAACAAAAGCCTATCAGCATAGTATGTCTATCCATCCATGATGCCATGTGAAGAGGCATTGTATATACTGAGATATACGCACCATTTCATTAAGGTATAGTTCATATGAGGAAAAAAAAAGCCTGCGCATGTAGGCTCGCATGCAAATGGTATTTTTGGAACTACTTTTTGCTATAAGAAAATACCTTGGTATTAGGTTTTCAGAGTATTGTTTTCTCATTTTTAATAAATATAAGGCCCTTATTCAGGGCAGGCAGATTCCTTTATTGTTTTATTTTTTATGTACATCTTCAGCATTCCATGCTCTGAAACTATTCAAGACTAAAGTTAAATATTGTTAATTCATTGAGCATTATCTTCTTTTTGTTTCTTTACCAATTTTAGTGAGAAGAATTGTTAAGTTTGAGTTTTATTTGGAGAGCACAAAAAAGCAGGAGCCATTTTCATATATGTTCCCTTCCTAGGTTATACTCTGAAAAGCCATGAAGGTAATCACTAGAGGTAATCTGATGATGAAAGAGTAAATGAAAAATGCATGTATCTGTTTTAGAATGGTTAGTAAGGACAGAAGAAAGGGGAGGAAAGAAAAACATACTAATAATTATGTTAGTGAAGTTGAAGGTTAGTTTTGAAACCATGCGAAACAAAGAATCAATTGAAACCAAATTTGTCTGCCTTAGCTAGGAATGAAATAAGTCTTTGTAATATTTCATTTGGAAAAAAAAGACCCATCTCTCAGGTAACATGTTTTCTCTTTGGTTGTTCCCTTACATACTTTCCTTTTCTGGTTGCAGAATGCTACTCTTACTTAGTATCCCAGGAATATACTGAATATGTTGTGAGACAAAGCATAGTGGCACAATTAATACAGATATGATGACGGCCAATGATATCATGGTTATTTAGGTTAACTTCCTGATATGTTCATGAGAAACATATGTCAGTCAGTTGTCACCTTTGACCTCTTAAAATGTTTTCTTGACTGCAAGTTCTGAATTATTTTCTATGGCTCATTAGAAACCACGCACTAAGACAAACACGGTTTTCAAGGGAGGATTACCTCGTTCACCTAGAATCCCATGCAGGCATTTTGATTTCCTGTGGCTTCCAGGAGACTGAATGCTGTTTTGAAATGATCTGAGAGAACATGGTATTCAGCAGTTTAAGGGAGCAGAAACTGGAAGAGAAGAAAAATTAAGAACAGAGAAAACATGAGATTAAAAAGAAACAGTTCACTAGTACATCAAATCCTACCCTATGAAAAGACTAATCCTGATAGGCACTTTTGTGACATTACAAGAAGAAAAGCAATATCTTTTATTTCCAGCACATGCAACCTTTATCCTTATCGACCCCTTTGGCATACAACATTTCAGAGCTATTGCCTTTAGTTTCAGATATTTTGTATTTTGCTTTTTCTCTTCTTTTCTAGTGAAGTCTCAAGGATGTACCTTTGCTATAGTTTGATCTTTTATCTTCTTTGTGACCTCAGTCACAATGGTGAATAGGCTAGATAAGGAAGATGTGTCACCCATCATTTATGAAAGCCCCATTGTATTGTTTCCTGAAGCCATCCATTGCTATCCCAGATCTATCATCTATCTATCTATCATCTATCTATCTATCTATCTATCTATCTATCTATCTATCTATCTATGTATCTATCTATCTATCTATCTATCTATCTATCTATCTATCTATCTCTTCTGAAAATAATTCAATGTCTAGCCTATTTTCATCTGGTCATACTAAGGATCTTTTTGCACTTCATGACCAGTTTTTGTTAGTATATTTGTCCTATTTGGCATCATTATCAAGAATATTCTTCGCATTCTGATGTTGTAAATGCACATACCCATAGAGACCCTTTGGCCCCTTAGTTTCCATATCAGTAACACAGGAGATAAGGTGAAGTTAAAAAGAAGGAGGATGCAATGAGTCTGATCCAGAGGAGTTCCTTTATCAGAGGAAAGTGTTGTCTGAGCATCTCTCTCTGCTTTTCCAGTTCCAATAGATCAAATGAAAGGCTTCTAAAACACAGTCCTTTGTTGAGCTAGGTTGGCTTTGCAATACAAACTGAGAAATAACAAAATTGAATCTATCAAAGTAACAATCTCTCTGGTTGGTGGAGTTAGCTCTTGTCCATGTCAGGAGCTGATTCCAAACTGAATTCCCCAATTCCCTTTTTCTGCAAAAGGAGTTGGCTCTACCCTCAGGAAGGTTTGTGCTGCTTATGAGGCAGATTGCAGGAAAGCTAGACATTACTTAATTGGTCTGCTGATCTGGCTTGACCATGAGCCACTGGGATGATGAACTCACACTCTTTCCTCTCTGACTATCCTTGTTCTACAACATCTTCTCTCAAACTAGAGTTGCTCTGCTTCTCACCAGCCTCTTGGCTAAATATCACTTGTTAGCCTTTATACTTAGTTATGCAATCCAATTCCTGATTTCATCTGGTTCACCTTCAGAATCTGAGCTGTCTAGCTTGGGATGCTGTATTTTGAAAGCAAGAGGCCCAATGTATACAAGCATTACTTTCAGAGCAAGAACATACTTCTCCAGGGGAGAAAACTCCTCATCATACAACTTGATAAATCTTCCTTGAAACAAAGTATTGGGATTGATAATGTGAGATTCACTTCTGCTATGTATAGCACTGGTACAATCCCTGATTTTTGTATCTATGATCAGACAATGTATTGCCATGATCTTGACTATTCTGGTCCGTATGAAGGTGGCCCTGGAAGGTGAAGTGGACTCTGTTGTTACTGGCAGTGGTGGATTCCATATGATTGCTTGTCAAAACAAGAAAAGCACCAGAGTTAATGGATTTAATGGAAATATGTAAAACATGTGCTATCAATTGGTCATCAAAATTGTTAATGTTTGCCAGTTTATTTTCCAAATGAATAAAATACACTTCTGCACATATGTAAAGAACAGCTAATAGCCAATATTGCTCTGAAACAAATGTTGCACATTTGCTAAGAGTTTGGATTCAGGCACTGAAATACTCTATTTTAATTCAAACAGGTATATGTATTTAATAAGCTAAACAATTTCAACCTTTAAATTTGGCTGTGTTTTCTTTGGAAGCAACATTAGATTGCTATATTAACTCACTCCTGTTTAGATAGTTAATAACTTTTTTCTTACTTAGCCGACACCTAAAGAGCAGACATGCCTTTAGCACTGTAGCACTCTTCATGCTGCCTAATAGTCTATCCATTACCATTCTCATCCAGGTTTATGAAGCAAAATGCATTGTTTTATGTTGTGGTATTACTAATTAATGCCAAGAAATACTACATTTTATCCAGGATGTGACATTATTATCTTGATGATTTAACCTTGTCTACTTTTAGGTTTATATGCAGAGATTTGCATCATAGAATGGGAACATAAATGGAAAGAAACAGGGTTTCTTATTTTCTTCTTTTTATGTATAAAAAAGATGTGTTGCTATACAGAATGCTCATTAACTCCCTTGGAGAGTCAATATATGCCTCTGCAGTTGCTTGACTTAGAAGATCAGGCAATCATGTGAGGTGAGGCATAAGCATTCAGAAGCTACCCATTTAAATCAAACATTCGGGGTTATTAATCAGAATGCACTAGATACATACACAGAATCATAGAATAGCAGAGTTGGAAGGAGCCAGAAGGCCATCGGGTCCAACCCTATGCTCAGTGCAGGACACCAAGTTAAACCATCCCTCTCAGATGGTTTACATAAAACTCAATATTGCAGTAGATTGAATAAACAAAGAAAATATTGTTCTTAACTCATAAAACTTCTAAAGACACCACTTCATGAGGCAGCTCTTCTGTCATCCTCTGCACAGCTGAGGATCCATTTTAAAGAACAATAAGCAGATCAAATTCTAGAGATTTCTCTAATCATAGCTCCCTAAAAAGAACAGTATGGTCTTGAGCAAGCATGGCTGGCTAGCTCCACCTGAAGATAAGATTTTACTTTTGACAATGAGACAGTGGCCTGGTTTACTTCAGGATATTGGGTTGGACTGAAACAAAGGTCAAACCTTGTTGCAACATGCACAATTGCCTTTTCAGAAAGAAAAAGTATGACAGTCAAGCAGCTGGGGAATAAATTAGTCACATAGGCCAAAATTTATAGCTAGCTGAAAACCATAAACCTCAATATGCCTCCATCCCACATCCCAATATTAATGTACTGAAGATACTGAAAAACTTCTGCTATTTTTGAGACATTTAACCCAATAAATATGCTTTCTAAATGTTCATCACTGAAACAAATGCAGACTGAGGTATACTTCCCAAATGGTCTTCTTTTTATGAGAAATTCTCATTTTGCCCTATAAAAACATGTATTTAAGGATGAGAATTTCATTTCACTTTGTTTTCATACTAAGTATTTGCCAGAATGTACAAAGTACTCTGAACAAAAAGAACTTGACTCTTTAAAAGAAAAAAAAAATGCAGGTTAACCTGAAACTGACAGATTAAAAAAGTCTGGGTTTGAATCCCCGTGTATTCAGCCATGTTCGGGGTGACCAATTATGGTTGGTGTTTTTTTCTCACAAGTTCCTCCTGAACTAATATATGGCAGGCAAGCATGTCATGTTCTTCTCCAAGTTGGAAATAGCTGCACCAACTCAATTTGACTAATGTAAATGGGTTGAATAATAGTTTAGTTAATTTTTATAAGCATTTACCAACATTCACATGTTTTGTAGATTTGTAGATTTGGGCCGGGGGGGGCCGGGGTAAGCCATCCAGAGACTTTTAGTATTGGGACGGCATAGAAAAACTTTAATAATTAAATAATTAAACTTAAATAATTTAATAATAATTTAACAACAACAACAACAAACTAATAACAATAACAATTTATTAATAATTAATTAAATAATAATAAAACCTTAGATAATTTAATAATAATTAAATAAATAAATGAGATAATTTTAATGTGGGATAAAATGAAAGTGCTAGATGCCCTTATCTTTAAGTACCAGCTACACAGATTGCTGCAATTACATTGTGTACATCGTGATGGCAACAATCCATGTGGTCTAGACATTATGGCCAGAACAGGTATCATGAACATGAAAAGATGCCTATGGCAAATGTGACCTATTCTTGTAAATTTCCTGAATAGAATTTGTTGTTGTTGTTGTTCGGGAGTAACAAGAAAAGATGGTTTCTAATAAAAATACACCAGCTAGCATGTGAATAGTTTAATGATGCATAAAAATTCTGGACACAGAGCCTCTCTGTGACCTTACAAGCTCTTATTTGATGGTAATTTAGGCTGAGATCAATATGAATCATGTCTAAGTAAATACATTTAGGACTGAATGCCTAAGTCTTTGATATTGGCAATCCCTATTTTGAAAAAGGTCAAGTCAGGTTACAGAGTAAGTGAACATGAGATCTCTACACATCAGTAAGTAACTAATAATAGAAAAAGGCTAAGCATCAAATTCATTTTATCCTGTTGCAGCCACTTATAAGCTATTTTTCCTGGATTTAATTAAGATAAAACTAATAGGACCTATAGAACAAAAATATTTTACCATAAACAGAGGAAAGTGTTCTGTTTTTCATGGAAATCTTCAACAATATATATTTAATTAGTAGATTTTTTTAAATCACTTATGGGCAAAAACTTTTGAATACTGGGTCATAGTTATTTTACCGACATTTATATTAAATGGATAACAAGAAATGAACAGATTTCATCATTTTGTATCCAGAGAATAATACTTCACTTTAGCAAAACACTGCATGAGAAAATTAGATTTTTATTTTAACTATTCCATAGATTGTACTTAGCATCACTTAGTTCATGCAAAAAGTGAATTTTAGTTTTAGAAACAAAGACTATTTCAGAAATAATATATTCTGTTCAAAGAAATCGTAATGGAAGACACTGCCAGAATATGATTGTAGTACAAGCAGTTAGATGGTGAGACACCATTTCTCCATTTGTACTGAAAGGTTAAACTGAACATCTTGTGTTAAAGAAGGTATTTAGGTAGTTAGGCACCTGACAGAGATAGAGGTATATCCAGCTAATCTTTAGAATGTTCTGGGCCACTCGTGTGAAGACTAACACCTAGCATGAAGCAAATGTGATGGGCATTTGTTATTGATGTTGACAGTATATTCCAAATCAAAACTTATCAAGTGACCTTGAGTTTATTATCTATAGCCAAGCCAATTCAGGAGCAGTAGTTAGAAGTGCAGTATAAAAGAACCCAAGGCACACAGACTGAACCTTGATGTAGACCTGAACACACAGAATGTGCTATGCACATTGTCTTGTCTTCTGCTGTTCCAAGATGTTAAGGATATAAACACAGTTATTTCTCTAATTCCTCTTTCTCTCATGTGTTTATATTTTCATTTTCTGTACCACATAACTCAATAAAAGTTTGTACCTTTGCCCATCTGGTTTACTTACAGCTTCTGAATCCTCTAGTTAGAGAAAAAGAACCTCAGCTTTTTAGTAATATAGAAACCGGTCTTTCAGATACATGTGACTAGAGCAGCTTCCTCAACCTGGTGCCACCCAGATATTTTGGGCAGCAACTTCCAGCTTTTCTGTCTATTGGTCTTGCTGCCTCAGCTTGATGGAAACTGAAGTCCAAAACATCTGCAGGACCTCAAGTTAGAAAAAAGCTAGTCTAAAGTGTATCATCTGGCCAAGGATTCTAACTGAGGCAGTTCTACCAGTTCTTCTGGGCTGCTGTTTCAGAATTTCCCCAACATGGCTGTTTTCTCATGCTCTTTAAGGAAGCACGAGTATTTGATTGAAGCTCATGCTTAGTAGGGTCAGATTTTCCTTGGAGAGACTAGTCAAACTTTGCCAGTCTCAGGATGTTTCTCTAGCTCTTTCCTACCTCCCAGAGTTCTTGTAATTTTTGAAAGCATCTATTGCATGTCTATGTGGGACATCTCCATATGAGGCATTTACTTGAACTCATGATCCCAGAAGTTTCTGGGACCATTTCATTAGGTCATCATTTGCCAGGGTCTCCCCTAAATTTCTTAGGTATTTTTGCAGCTTTTTCAAAGGCATTTTTGTACAGTGCTGAATCGTTTTATGTAATGGGACATATAGGAAAATATAGAATGGCACAGATTCCCCCCCTCTCCCCAGAAGAGGACTGTTATGAAGCCTGCTGTAATCTTCCCATAAAGAAAATGGAAGAAGAGACTTTAGTAAAGTGCCAGGTATATGCCCATGTTCAGAAGCTCTTTATCTTGTAGTCCTTCCATTGTGCATTGGAACATTTTTTTCCCATTAGAAATCCCAGAGCATGAAATTCAGAAGGAAGGAAAATTGTGATTAATATCACAATTTTGTGTGGAATTCTATTGAGTTTGTTGGTTTGCATTTTTAAAGTTTACTTTGTGTGTTAAACATGTAATTGGAAGTAGTGCCCTTCCACAAATCTATAAAATCTTGCTTTAAAAAGACAGAATTGGAATGGGAAAAAATGAAGAAAAGAACAAGGCCAGTAGGGGAAAGAGTAATCAGTGCTTGAAATGTAAAAGTAAAGAAATGATTCAGATGACTGAGAAAATAGGCCTATATTATGCTGAACATCTGGGCACCCAGAAGAAAAAGAACTGAATGAGAGATTTTAAAAATAAAGGGAGATTCTTGTTTAGACAGATGTTTAGTATTGGAATAAGGAAATTAGCAAGAGAAAGATGTTTAAATAAACATATTAATTAGGTTAGATCTTACCTGACATAGAATCTGGACTCTTTTGCACAATATGCAGGGGAAAGCTGTACTGGAACCCCTTCTGTTTGTAAGGGAGCACAGTCCTGGTATTTATGCAGAGTGTGGTTATCAGAGTTGGGGCACATAGTAATGAATACAGTATAATGCAGAGAAGGGGCTTTTGTATCACATACAAAAGTAATTGCAGGAGAAGTCAGAGGAACTGAAAAGGACTTGAACTGGGGATGAATGCAGGTACTTTCCTTTGTTTCCTTTAAGTTTCCTTTGTTTTCATGTTTGTTTTTAGACAGGCAAAATCATGTAGAAACATAGTGCTTCTTGCTTTTGTCCTTCCTCTTCACAACAGGATCAGCACCTCCATTGTCCTCCAATGGAAAGCAAGCAAATGTCCTTGCAAGCATAAAAACATAGAAAA
Source organism: Varanus komodoensis (assembly GCF_004798865.1). NCBI lineage: Eukaryota > Metazoa > Chordata > Lepidosauria > Squamata > Varanidae > Varanus > Varanus komodoensis. The sequence goes on along the minus strand of NW_025336087.1, from coordinate 32,213,735 downwards.
AAAGCAAGTCAGAAGGGGTCTCCCAGGCCATCTAATCTGACCCACAGCTCCAGCTGGCTCCACTCATGTAATCCCAACATGTGGTCATCCCTTCCTTTGCTAACTTTCCTACTTGTTGTGTATATTGAAGTCAATGTGATTTACTTGTGACTAAGGCCACTGAAGATAATCTGATTTCTGAGCAGACATGCATTTCAGTGAGCTTGGCAAGGAAAAAATCAGCTCGGCACAATCAGACAATAACAAAAGAAATTGCAATTATTATTATGATCATTATTTCAAAGGATGTGGTGAGGAAAAGCAGTATTATATTTGCAAGTCAGAGAGATGAAGAAAAGGGTGAGGCGACAAGGGCTGTGGGAAAGCAACTGAAGGATCTCCTCTGTTTTGCTGCTGATTTGTGGAAGCCCCAGTATAACACTTCCTCTTCCTCCACCAGCCCACTCAAGCCACTCATCCTGGCCCCGGATCAGTACCACAAGTTTAGCATACACCAGTGCACAGAAACAGACATACTGAACTGAAAGTGAACATATAAAATGAGTTGTGATATAACTGTTCTGAATAAATCCATAAATAATGGCAGAAATGCCATGAAGAGGACAGAATTGAGACATGTTAGTGAGCCAGGCATCCCAGTGCTGATCAAATTGCCCGGCTAGATTGCCCCCTAGTTTCAGATGTTGGTATAGAATATGCACTGTTATAAATATGGGTCAAGAACTACTGATCCATGCTATAATTTGAAATGACTGGTTCTGAGCTTTTTGCACTCTTAGATTCGAGCACGTTGCTGTTGTGCTTTCTATGAATGACCTGAGTTCGTTCTTTGGAGAGAAGAGTGAAAACACAGTAATTTATATCTTCTCAGTGCAGAGTCCTAATGCTCCTCAGCTATGGGTTGTTGATGCTTAAAGAGCCAGACTATTTCACAGCTCTCTTTGGCTGGTGTTGTAGCCTATAAATGAAAACACCTTTAGAATCCTACTTTTGATACTTGTTGAGAAAGTAAGAATTACTTTTGAGAAAGAAAAGAATTCACTTATCCTCTAAAAGTAAAGAGAAGGCTCTCAAAACACCATAACATAATGAAACTGCAACTACTGTTAAGCATAGTTAGCATGTTAGACTTATAAACAAGAAATCCAGGTTGAACAGGGAATGCATTTGGTGCCACCTGGGCACTAGGCATCATCTTCCTTGAGTGCAAAAGATGGAAGAGTTTCTCTTAGGTACGCTCTGAAGAATGTTCAGTTTTACTTTCCTCAGTTGTGTGTTTTGCACAGTTTCAGCTTATATTTTAGAAATATATTAAGGTGTGGCCCCATCTTTTATTTTGAAACTATCCAATTGTGCATTAGAGACACCTTGCAGCTATGAATATATGTTAATTCTGAATAAACAGGTGCATTGTTAGACACAGGCATAACAAATAATATAGGCATAACAAAAATATAGGTTCAAGTGCTGTGTGTTACTCATAGATCAGATTTACCTTTTTGTTTTGCTGGCATGAATGATGTGAAACACTTCAACCCAGTTTGCTTTTTCTGCCTACTGTGACCTCTTGGCTCCTCCTATTCTTAGGTGAAGGAGAAAGTACCCTATTCGAGGCATGAGAAGTCATTATAAAATGTATCTTCATCCATATTGAAAATATATTTGACAACATTAATTCCTGTCTCCCATTGAATTGCAGGTGTACTATTTTGGAAAGTTAAACACAGGCATGCAAACATTTATAACATGGCATAATGAAATTAAGTCTGCACATGGGATTCAGTCTGAACGCAAATTTTGTACCCACAGAGTGGCATTCAGATGTGTCTTAGAAGCTGTTGTGTGCATGTGCACAGTGGTTATCCCAAGCCATCACACATGATGGCTTTAGTGTGCTTTGAATACAGAATCAGCAATGACTAACTTAGGGCAGGGGTTTCCCTTTCCAGACAGGTTCATCATCCTCTAGATAGTCTTCAGTTCAAATGTTAGGCTAAGTTTTGAATGCTTTTCCTTTGCATTCAGATTGTCCCTTGTCTGAGTAGATAAGCTATTTATTACATCACCACTGTATGACTTCATAGGTTGCTCTTGTGATATGTTACAGAAGCCAACACAGGTAGTCTCCAGGTTATGGATGTCTAGGTTATGAACAACCCATACTTATAAATTCATAGACTTCCAGAAATCCTATATGAACATCTCTAGGGAAAAGTCATGAATATTGCTAGGGAACTATGCAATGCATTTTGCAATGCATCTCTCAGTAGTTCCTTAGAAATACAGTATTTACAGTTTTTCATCACGTTGAAGTAGGTTTGGCAAAGTTTGATGAGCAAGATCCTAACACAGAGAGGTTTACAAAGGTTTACCATGCAGTTACCAAGGCCCTCAGTTGTTACAAGGCCATTTATCATTTGAAAAAGAAAATGGTTGTACAAATAACTCTAGAGGCCTACTTTAAGAAAGTAACTCCAGTGGAACACCCTCCCTCCCCCCTCCCCCGCAGAAGCACAATCAAACCCTAACTCTCAAGCACCACATCCATCTCCATCATCTTCTTCATCATCAATTAAGATTGTTAATGTTTTGTGTTTAAGATGTTTTAATGAATATGGAAGTGCTTCTTAAGTGTTTTATATGAATATAAAGGTAAAATACATACATATACTAAGAGAAATATTTGACTTACTCATGCAATATGAGTTACATACAAATTCAACTTAAGGATGTTTTCAACGGAATTGGTTCTTAACTTGGGAACTATTTGTATGCATACGTAAACACTCAATCACGTCCTGAATACCACAGGTAAGATTAGGAAAAATATACATCCATGAAAATTTTCAATTTGACATGTTTGCAAAGAGTGAACATTATTATTATAACAAGAGCAGTTCTTCTTCTTCTACTACTACTGCTGCTACTGCTACTGCAAGAACCCTGCTTTCCATCCTTTATGTTTTGCCCTGGTATTTAATTTGTATCAGTAGTTTGTGGTTTAGTCTTTGCTACTCTTGTGAAGTGAGCATGTTGTGCTGTTACAGTTAGGAGTTATACATTTAATCTTTATTGCACCAAATCTGTGTCATCAAAATGCCTTTTCATTCTTTCAGTGTTTTCATGAAAAATTAATTCTACTGGGGATTTAAAATTCCCTATTCTGTTCTCAGCTGCTGCATTATTTGTCTACATATTGTTTTGTCCTATTTTTTATTATTATTGCTTGATTTCTCTTGCCATCCAGGAGTCTAAATGTAGCAATAAGAGCTGAACAAATAATGCCACCATTTTTGAAAAGCAGGAGGGAGGTGATCATTCTCTTTGCAAATGATGCCATAATAAATAATGAGATTCATTCAGTTAAATCCTTCCTTAGAACCTGCAGAGTAAAATTGGACTTCTTTAATGGCATTGTATAAAGGGGTAATTTTGTCTGCAGAATGGTGATTTGATTATCATACATTTCCCATAGGCTTCATAGCCGAATCAACTCAGAAAACAGTCGCTACCACCATCAGAATGTTAAAAATATTTCAGCAAATGTAGTTTTCTGTTGAGTTGATGGATACAAAGAGGAAATTCATGTATATAGATATATACGTGAGACTATCTGGGAAGATCTTTGAGGGGCAGGGTCAAGAAAAATACATAAATAAATTAGCAGGTTATAAATGTATTATAAAATGGTGGTGGTGGTGGTGATGATGCTATATAACCTACCTTTTCCCTCCTGTGAGGAACCCAAGGTCCATTTTCTCCATTTTATCTTTTCAAGAACCTTGTGTCATAGGTATGGATGCCTTTTCCCAATAACTCCACCCTTGCTTCCTGGTGCATTCTAACTAAGAACACTGTCACGTGCCCTTGGAAAAATCTTCAGATTCTAAGCAACTTCTGGTGACCTTGGATGTGAATGAGCAGGTCCTAGACTCCCAGGACAGAGGATCTTGAATCTTTCCCTTGAAGAGTAGAAAGCTCAGCTTCTGAGGGAGAGGCAAATTCTAGTCCACCACCCAGAGGCTGCCACCACCCGAGACTGCCAGGATCTTAAGATCCATGATCCATGTGGCCAACTGATTCAGTGCTGGCTTACTGAAGAGGGCTCTTTCTGAGTAAAGGATTATTCACAAGCCAAGCTCTCATGAGCATCAAGCAGCTGGCATGACACTCTTATGTGCTGCAGCTAAGCCTTGGCTGGTGCTGTGGTAACTCTGGCTAAATTGGTTTTCAGTTCTAACTTAAAGGTAGAAAGAATATCTGATTCCTAGTCTTCAGTAGCTTGCTTTTCCCTGAACTTAGCATGCATCCAAGCCTCTGTGCTACTCTGGACTCCTACTTGATTCTGGATTCCACTTGACACAATTTTTGGATTGTGCTTCTATTGAGTGGCTTCTCTGTGTTCGATCTTGTTTGTGCCTGATTGTCTATGTCTTTACCACTTCTGCCTTAGTTTCCCTTCTGGACAGAAAGCTTGTGCTTGATCATAGCCCTTTTAAAAGAATTCTATGTCAGATTTGTACCTGCATTTGTCCAACCTTGAGCCTGACCAGCTGGAATAGGGTAGAGATTCATACTCAGAAGCATCCTGCTATGCACAGTTGAATGACGATTTGTTTTACCTGCATTTTAATTGTCCTTTATTTCCTCTTTATGAACACTGTTGTGGGAATTTTTATGGAAAGGCAGTGTGGAAATTTCTATAATAAAAAACAAACAAAAAGCCCCTGTGTGTTGCATCAGGAATTGAAGACTGAATGAGCAGTCAAATGAACATGCTCTGATTCCACACTTGATAGTTTTACATGGAATCCACACTTCCATTTCAATGTGCAGAGAAACTCATATAGTCTAGAACTATTGAAGGTTGAATTAATGGTCCCACTTTCCTCTCAAGGTGCTGTTTGCACAGACTTCTGGCTCTCTTTAACCTAATAGTGCCTAGTGAGACCTGCCTACTCAAAAATAAGCCCCACTGAGTTCAATTTTGAGTTAAGAGAGTTTTACAGGATTGCAGCCTAAGTATATGAAAATTGGTTAGACTCAAACATGTTGAGATTCTCTAAATTCCACTTGAAGCTTGCTCTGATTCATGCCCCATATCAAATTGTGGGGTTTTGTTTGTTTGTACAGGAAGTTTGTGCATTTTTCTCCCATTGGTTAATGCTCATAAGTGTAAATTTTCAGAAGTATACATCTTTTATGTACATTTTACATATATGAAGTTTTGAATAGAGTTTGTGTTCCACAAATTGCATTGCAAAGTTGGTCACAATTATGTTTGGTTCCCTGAACAGTTCTGAGGGGGTTGGGTTAGGCAAAGTCAGGTAAAAATAAAATGCGCTGAATAAAATTTAATATATTCCTATTTCTGTTCAGTGAAATCCTAAACTTTTCTCCAGAGGGATGATCATGTTGTTCTGTTGCAAAATATTCAGCAAAGATTCTTACTGAGCACCTAACCAAGGACAATCCAATTCTTTACAGCAAACTGTTTTCTGGATTAAGGCTGCAATCCTATACACAGTCATTCAGGGGCTTACTTTTGAGTAGACACAAATAAAATTTCATTGTGCAGCTTGGAAGTCATTCCCATTGTGTTTGATGGGACTTACTCCCTAGTAAGTTTGTTTTGAATTACCGCTTCAAGCTTTCTACTTCGGAAACACACTATAGGATTGCTCTGTATGGGAAAACTTGTTATTGATTTATATTATTGTCTGCTCAGTATGGAAAGGCTAAGTGATGCATTATTAATTAATAACTGTATCCTATTCCCTACATTAGAAGTGTTAATATGCTTCTTGTTCACTTGGTGCGTTGGCTTGCTTGCTTTTTATATATTCACATTTTGTAGACATGGTTATACCCCATATATGGGAAGCAGAGAGACAACTCCATGATAATGTTGTCCAAGGAAACCCTTTCTGGGCTGTCTTCAAAGAAATGTCTTTGCAGCGATGTAAAAACCTTCAAAGTCACATTGCCACTTCCAAGGCATGACACGGCACACTTTAAAGGCAGGCATTCCCAGTGTAGTGCTTCTTATTTTAAAGGAAGGCTTTGAACTTTTAATCGGCTATATGAATAGAAAACCCTAAGTGACAAGGAGCCTTTATGGCAATGGCTGGCAAACTTTAAGAATGAAATAGAGGCCGAAAGGTCAGAGGAGGATAATTGGTGTCCTGTTTAAACCTTATGATTTAGACCTGGCTTTTACTAGCATGGGGCAAACTCATTTTCTTCCATTTAAATCCAGTTCAAATCTTACTGGCTCAGGCCTCTCATTTCATACTTAGATTGGATTCATATAACTTTTTTAGTTAAAAAAGAGAGAGAAAAAAATGCAATTCTAAAAAGTTAGCACTTGGAATGATACAAGAACTCAAGGAGAAGACATTCTCCAAATTCTCCAAATTTAAATTTTCAGCCTAAGCCTTATCTAAATTTGAAAAAAAAAAAAAAAACCCATTAAGAAACTCCAGTCTATTATATGACAAGTTCATTCTTCTTCCTCGCTACTTCTATATTTGATGCTGAATAAGTTGCAGTATAAGAAGAAAAGTACTCCACGGGCAGAGTAGTTAGAATACTGTTTAAAAATAGGAACATTGTGAGTTTAAGTGTGGACTTTATTAAAGTGTATAGAGACTCAGATTCAGGTGAGATGATCCTAACTGTACTTACAAGTATCTATTTTCACTTTTTCTTTATTTGGAAGTTCTTCTTTATTGGGGTCGTATAGTATCTACTAATTTAGAATATTCCAGCAAGGGCAGCATCACTGTTAGGCACAGTTGGGCACTTGATGAGGACCTACAAGAACCTGCTTAACTTGTTCAGCTTTGAAGTGTCTGATTGGCCCACAACTTAACCTGGTCTTGCTCAGATATGAATAGTAAGAATAGTTTTTATACAGAAGTTCCCAGTCAAACCATTTTAACTCCACACTGGGCTGGGAAAGACTCCTACCTTTTAGATGACCTTACTAGCATCTGTGGATCTCAAACTTGTCTTTTTCAGGGGGGAAAAAGGACCCTCTAGTTCCACGTATATTGGATGTCACAGTGACTCTTTAATAAGGCTTGATGGGTCACCTATGGGTGAAATACAGATGCCATGTATGAATGTATTCTTACTTGGGTAGGATCAACAGAAAAGTCTACAACTCTATGATTAAAAATCTAGACCCTAAACAAATGAGACCATGCCAAATTCTCCCTTAGAGAGGCACATTGCAGAAGAATATGTGTAGTGAGGGTCAAGATGCTGTTGGGAAAAGCTTATCCACCACTGCTTACCCACCATATTTTCACATGGCCCATCAAGACAAAGTACTTTGGGCAACTCACAAATTAAAGTTAAAACCATGAAGTGTAGAAATATGGTGGTTGAAGCCCCATCGGTGTGGGTGTTCAAGGATAAGCTGGACATGCACATGGTAGGCATGTCATGACCAGAACTGGCTGGAGCTGGGGGTCAGACTAGATGGCCCAGGATCCCCCTTCTGACTTGCTCTGTTTATATATTCCATGGAAACTAAAGTAATTAAAACAGTATTGAAACAATTTCAGTATTTATTTTATTTATTTATTAAAACATTTCTATGCCGCCCCTTGCCAAGGCCTCGGGGCGGCTTACAACATCAAATAAAATACAAAATACATTAAAACAATAACAATTAAAATATATACAGTAAAATAAAATAAGCTGCCCTGGCTGAATAAAATTCAATAATATTAACATTTAAAATGCTGCTTAAATAAAAAGGTCTTCGCCTGGCGCCGAAAAACAAATAACGACGGCGCCAGGCAGACCTCTCTGGGGAGCACATTCCATAACTTAGGCGCCACCACTGAGAAAGCCCTCCTCCGAGTAGCCACCCTCCTAATTTCCTTCACTGAGGGCTCCCAGAGGAGGGCCTCTCCCGCTGATCTCAAGGGGCGGCTGGGCATATATGGACGTAAGCGCTCCTTCAGGTAACCAGGACCCAAGCCGTTTAGGGCTTTATAGGTCATCACCAACACCTTGAATTGGGCCCGGACTTCAATGGGAAGCCAATGAAGCTGCCGGAGAACTGGAGTCATGTGAGCATAACGTCCAGTTCCCGTCAGCAGCCTGGCAGCTCTATTTTGAGCCAATTGAAGTATCCGGACTGTCTTCAAGGGTAGCCCCACGTAGAGCGCGTTACAGAAGTCAAGATGGGAAGTCACCAGTGCATGAGTCACTGTTGCGAGGCTGTCGTACTCCAGATAGGGGCGCAGCTGATGAATCAGCCGAAGCTGGAGGAAAGCGCTCCTCGCCGCTGCTGTTACCTGAGCTTCGAGTGAAAGCTCCGGGTCGAGGAGCACTCCCAAGCTGCGGACCTTGTCCCTGGGAGGGAGTGCAACCCCGTTCAGGACAAGGTTCAATTCACCTTCTCCGAAGCCCGAACCGCCAACCAACAGGACTTCCGTCTTGTCTGGATTGAGCTTCAGTTTATTGGCCCTCATCCAGCCCATTACCTCGGCCAGGCACCGGTTCCGTACAGCCACTGCCTCACCTGGATTGGTGGAAAACGAGAGGTAGAGCTGGGTATCATCAGCGTACTGGTGATTCCGCAGCCCACACCTCCTGATGACCTCTCCCAGCGGTTTCATGTAGATGTTAAACAGCAAGGGGGACAAAATGGACCCCTGCGGTACTCCATGGCATAGCTGCCTTGGTGCAGAGCCATAGTCCCCCAGCACCACCTTCTGGAATCGGCCGTTGAGATAGGAGCAGAACCACTGCAAAGCAGTGCCTCCGACCCCCAATCCCGCTAGCCTAACCAGAAGGATACCATGGTCGAGTAAGGGAAAATACTGCAAACAATGTGAGAAGAACTAAAATTAAAGAACTAAGATGAACCTGGTATCAAAAAGGCCATCACACAGGTGGTAGGCAAGACCTTTTGGGAAACCAGTGTGCCACCAGGGGAACAGTGTGTTCATCAGTGTGCATCTGCCTTCACCTTACTTGGAGCTTCTGAGTACAGCCTCAAGAGTTTGGTCAAGTATATATGGGATTCCCTCATTAAGAAATTACTCCTTAATCATAAGGGCCATCCCATTAAAACGTTTGGCAAGTCTTTCTGCCTTTCTGTGCAAGATTGTGAAACTGTACACAAAGAAATGTTAGAGAAAGCTTGAGCATCTTACCATGACCAAAGCAATTGCACTGAAGCTCTCTCCTCCAGCCTAATATCGCACAGTTGACTGGTTGGTGCAGAATGTGGAGGCAACAAAATGCACATCACCTTGATGGATGTGCTAATCAAAATACAGTTCATGCACACAGAAATACAGTGCAGAGGGACATATGGATACACCTGCAGATGAATACCCACTGCAGGGTGGTGGGTCCACGACACACAAGGGAGCAAGAGAGGGCACAGCCTGCCCACACAGATGTTCTGCATCTGCCTGACTGCAGAGAGAGGTGGTCCCATGTGTGAGTGCTGTACACAGGGGAGTGCAAATATATATGAAGCAAGAGTGGGCTGGGGAGGTGTGGGTGTGGATGGGGATGCTTAAATGCTTCAGGTAATGGGTCCAGTTTCAAATATAGCTTCATGCGATAGAGAGAGAAAATGTTCCATGACCCACTTTCACCACATGATGCAGCATTTTGTACACCTTATTCCCCCCCTTGCTAAGCTGATGTTCTAACCTCTTGTCATGGGAAGTTGCTCCGTTCTCTTGATCGTTTTGGTTGCCCCTGTTTGTACTTTTTCAAGTTTTACAGTATCACATTTTAAGTGTGACCAGAACCATACACAGTATTCCAAATGTAGTTGCATCAGACTTTGCAACATTTTGAAAATGTTAACTTTTTGAATCGAGCAGGCAAAATCTCACACATGATTAGTTGCATTTTAAAAATAAAATAAAACATAAAAATAGATAGCTAAGGCTGATTTCTCAGGAACCCACATCTGAACAATTACTCACAAAAGCAGCTTGAAAGTAGGTAGCTGGGACCCCACAGAGTGGAAGAATGTGATCTTGACTCCTTGCCAACAGCTCAAACAAACAGGAAAATTTCATAATGATAGGCATTTCTGTGGGCACTTTCCAGAGAAGAACTTGAAATTCATACTGACTAATCAAGCGTTGGAAGTGACCATTTGATCATATGTCTTTCTGCTTATTCTATGGAACATAAAGTTGAGTCATGAGCTGTGAGGGAGGGAAAAAATGCTTCTGACATGGAATAATGGTGCTTATGGAGATCTGACTCGCCTGGCCATGTGCTTTATTCAGAGGCATGTTCCTAAAATATGTTTCTAAAGCCATTTTACAACTGAAAACATGGTAATCTATTGATGATAAAATTAATAATATTTAAATTATTAAATTAAAAATAATACAATACTGATTTCAACAGAATACATTCAGTTGCATAATAAGAGGTTTAAAAGAATCAGGAACTCTCTAACAGCATGAAAACGAAAAGATAGCAGTGTGGGTTCTGTTATTATTTATTATATTTTATCCTGCCTTTTTCCCTTCCAAAGGAAGTTTGCATCATTCTCCTCCTGCTCTCAGTCTTACGCTCTCAACAACTCTGTGAGGCAGGTTGGACTGAGAATCTGTGGCTGGCTGAAGTCCTCCAGTGAGCTGAATGGGGAATGAACTCAGATCACCTGAGATCCTGAGATCTTAACTGCTATGTCACACTGGTTTTCTAAAACTCTAGTGTCTCTCTCTCTCTCTCTCTCTCTCTCTCTCTCTCTCTCTCTCTCTCTCTCTCTCTCTCTCTCTCATTCTAGATGAACATCGTTCAGGTGAGCATTCCAGACCACCACTGAAAAAGTTTGCCCATTTGTTGGCGGTCTCTGATTCTCTGCATAAGGAAATGTTTGAAGAAGGGCCTGAAATTTGGAAACATACTTACGGTGCAATGCTTTCTGCTAAGTACCAAGTTAATAGGTTGTAGAGAGCAGGAAGGTTAAAGTTGTCACAAATGTTTTGTCTAGTTAGGCCTTCACATAACTGGAAAAAAACCCTTTTTGGTGCCTTAAATCTCCTGCAGATTATATCAACAAATGTCCCATTGCAATTTTCATATAGAGTTTATATGAGTCTGGGGTTGGATGAATGCAGCTGTTGCTGTCACTTTGATGCTTACATTCAAAATCAGTGCCCAGCTGCTTAAGGCTGCTTGCAGCCATTGCGAGCTGTGTCAAAAGGATTAGCACGCACCCAGCATTCTTAAATCCTATTGTGGTGAAAATACAGCAAGACTGTCAAAATAAGGAACTGGGAGCAGGTGGGAAGAGTGCTAACACAGCAGGACATAGAAGAGCCACCAAATGGAACAGGGCAGACAGAATTGAGAAACTGAATTTGATAAAAATATTAGGAAATGTATACATCAGATCTTACTCCTAATTGCTGAAAAATAAAGGCTGGGAATAGTTCTGATGTAGATGGGCCACGGAAAATTTATTTTTGGATGAACAACAGAGTATGAAAATCTCAAAAAGGTAAAGTGGTAACTTTTGTCCTACTTCTTTTGGGGAGAAATGCAGATGTCTGAACCTGCCTGGTTTTGCTCAGGAGAAGATTCACCAGCAATGAATCTTGCTGTATGTTTCTTGAACTTCCACTTATAGTTCAGGGACATGTTATTTTGCTTTTGGAAGAAACAATTCTTTTTCAGCAGGTTCTGCCGGAGTGAAAGGCAAAGGTCCAGAGCCTTACTGCTGTATCCATGCATTTCATGGATTATCAAGTCAATCAAATCTTTAAAACCAAAACAAACTAACAAAACTGTGATGGAACCCAATAGACAAGAGGCCAGTAAATCTGTGCTTAATTTTGTCATGGCTATGCACATTTGCTACTCAATCCTATCTGGATCAGAATTCAGAAAAACCCCTACATTGAAGAAACATTTTCTCGAATGCATGGAGGAAACTGTGCTATTTACTTATTTTGTTTGTCTCTTCCAAATAATACGTTCTGCCTCTTTTAATGTATTCAGTTTAGAATATTCATTAAAGCACCTTTCTGCATCAAGGCGGTGCCACCAAATAAATGCTTTGCAAGCCAATGCAGACGTTTTTCCCTTGCTGCATCCAGGGCAAGACTTTGGGAAAGAATCCAGTGCCCCTCTCTGTACTGTGTGGGCCCCCAGCACATCAAATCTAGTTTGCCACATCTTGGCATAAGCAGAGTAATACACTTTCCCATAGAAAGAGTACAGCCTGCCTAAGTACATTAAGTCTGGAGACTAAAATCCCCCATTTGCACCTCTGGCTGTCCCTCTACTCATACTGCTGTCTAATCCTGTTGGGTTTGAAGTCTGGAGCACAGCTTTAGGTTGACCACCAAGAACAATGGTGTCTTTGAACAGCACGCCATTCGCTGGTCAGTCACCCAAATATGTCTGTTTTTCTTTTCCCTGACTTTTCGGTAACCTCCTCATCACAAGTTCTGGTTCAGATTGGCTGTGGCCTTAGGCAACTACATGTCTGGAATTTCCTCTTCCAGCTTGAAGCAACACAGCTTGAATTAATGTCCAGGAGGCTGTTGCACGGCGGGCCTTTAATCCAGGGGTTTATTCAGCTGCATAGTCACAACTGTGCTGATTTTTTTCAATAGGCTGTCTGGACTGTGTTTTAGATATACTTGCCAGGGTCTTGAGCATTATGTCTAAAAATTATTATAAAATCTGCACTACTGCTGTAGAATAGGTTGTATTTGCCACATTGTACATTCCTTTAGGTGCCATTGAGATGGTAGAATGTTAGACAACTTTCTAACTTAATTCATTAGTTAAATTCCCTGGAAGGAAAAGACTGCATGCCATCAGGAATAGTTGACTACTTACACAAGTTCCTATAGATAAGGGGTGCTGAACTTCAGGCTCAGGACCCAAATATGGCCCTTTAGCACCCACAACCAGCAATCTTTGGTGGCTTTCTGGCCTTTCTTTTTGCAGTGTTTTCCCTATTGTAAGAGGGTAACTTTCTTCTCCTGAAGCTTAGTTACTGGCAGTAATTACTTTACGCTAAAGTGTGTGGTTATTATTAGTATTTGAGGCCTTCTTTCTCTACAAATGTTATTTTCAGCTTGGTGTACCACTGATACTGCCCTTGGGCTGAAGGTGTTTCTGCACTCCTGCTGCAGAATCATAGAATAAAAGAGCTGGAAGGGTCCATGAAGGCCATCGAGTCCAAGCCCCTGCTGATGCAGGACACCAATTTACACCATCCCACTCAGGTGGCTGTCCAGTTTCCTTTTGAATGTCTCTAGTGTGGGAGAGCCCACCACCTCTATCGGCAGCTGGATCCACTGTTGCATTGCTCTGACAGTGAGGAAGCTTTTCCTGATGTCCAGCCTGAATCTGGGTTGTCACAACTTGAACTGATTATTTCGTGTCTACACTCTGCTATCAGAACACTTAATGAATGCTTTCAGGCAAAATTTTTATTTCATTGAAAAAGAAAAGTGTCAGGCTTTGTTTAAATGTTATTTGCTGTATTTTAAGGATAGTGATGTCAGGTGGCCTTAATCTTAATGAAAATTCAGAAGAAAAACCTGGAGTAACAAGGTAGTCCACTAACAATAGATTATATATGTGTGTGTTGCGGGGTTATGTATCTTCAGTATCTTATTTCCATCACCAAAGCCTCCTGCCAAAGAAAGTGAGGTGCCTGGATTTTTAGATTTGGCCCAGTTGTGGTGTGAGCTTCCTAGAAATTGCAGCCAGTTGAAGAACTTTTTCTTTAGTTGTTCAGTTTTGGTTTTAATTCTGCTCCTATTTTTAAAAAATGTTTCACTGCTGACAGGTTATAATATTTATTTATTTATTTATTTATTTATTTATAACATTTCTATGCCGCACCCATCACCAAAGCCTCGGGGCGGCTCACAAGGAAAACAAATAAACAAAGCATAGAACAATATTAAAAATTTGGAGTTCTCGGTGATAAGATAAACCATTAAATAAAACACAGATTAACAATTAAAATATTGTTTAAATAAAAAGGCCTTGGCCTGGCGCCGAAAAACAAATAACAACGGCGCCAGGCAGACCTCTCTGGGGAGCGCATTCCATAGGTGGGGTGCCACCGCAGAGAAGGCCCTCCTCCGAGTACTCACCCTCCCAATATCCATCACAGAGGGCTCCCGGAGAAGGGCCTCCCCTGCCGATCTCAGAGGGCGGGGGGGGGGGCATATACGGACGCAAGCGCTAACCAGGTCCCAAGCCGTTAAGGGCTTTATAGGTATCCTGTCATTTTATATATTTTGCTTTTGTTATCTTGTATTTTATGGTTTTAATTGTTCTGAACTTCCCATAGAGCTTTGGCTATTGGATGGTATAGAAATGTAATCAATAATAAATCTAGTGCTGAAATATTCTGGCAACCCAAGATTAAAAAAAATAAAACAAAAGTTTGAGAAGCAGAATAACAAGAGTTAGAACAACAATTCTCCACCATATTTTCATCTACAACAACTAATATCATATGTATATTAAAAACAGTTTCACTTTTATGAGCTCAATGGAATATAATTTTATTCTTGAATATTTCGCATACTTTTTGATTAGACAGTTTCTTACAGATGAGGTTTAATAATATATCTAAAAGAATGTCTTTAATCTTGTATGAAGAATCATATCTAAACAGTGCATTTTAGAAAAGTAGAGAAAGCCACACAAGGTAGCACTGCCAAATTATTTGCCTCTGAATAAAAATGAAATAAAATGCACACAGTGTATTTAAGTGCATTTCCTGCAAAGTGCCAATGAATGAGCTGTGCAGTAACAACCTCTTCAGAAGTACTGCTCACAACTAATCTGAATGTAACTAGCTATTAGTACGTAAATGTTACAGAAGAGTGTATTGAAGCCAGACAATATCTTACTAGAATGTACTATTCAAAATTCTTGTATTTCCCTTTCTCCCACAACCCAGCTGTTTCCTACAGAGACACAGGAACACCTTGCTCTACAAGAACTGTACATTATTGAGAGTGAAATCAGTGTTATTATACTATGATCCTTACAGCTTAACCAGTGAGTTGTTCTGGTAGAACTCTGCATCTACCAAATAAATAAACCATCATGGACTTGTTTTACCTGAAAGAAATACTTTGCGTTGTGATCAACACACATGCTAGATTCTTCATGGACCTATAGACATGATAAATTATCTGTATTTCTCTCTCTCTCTCTCTCTCTCTCTCTCTCTCTCTCGCTCTCGCTCTCGCTCTCGCTCTCTCTCTCTCTCTCTCTGTGTGTGTGTGTGTGTGAGGGGGGGAGAGGGAGAGAGGGAGACACCACAAGGGCCTTTTATTTCTTCAACTGCTGTCATGCTGTGATCTATAGATAAACAGCAAAGAAATAACAGGGACAGTAAGAAAGATTCTGGTCTCTTTGTGATGGGTACAGAGGAATTAAGGATGGACAAACAGTCCTTTTGTTTCTCTCAGGGTGAATTTGGTTAAATTCATTTACTTCTTTTCATCATGTTTATGAAGAGATATGCAAATGTTGGTAAGTTCGGATCATCACTAAACCAAAACTATTACAGTTGATAACTTTGTCTGAAAAAAGACACAAACCTCAGCTCTTGTGTGATATAAAAATGAATGAATAAATTAAAGAAATCTAATTATCAGAAATGATTGAATACACAGGGATTCAAACTCAGACTTCATGCACTAAAGCCTGGTCTGCATGGACAAGTATATAAGTTTCTCTAACATTTCTATAGTTAAAAATTTAATTTTATTTCTGTCCCATTTATGATGAAATTTGGGAAATTCTCACCTGTCCTAGAAGGGTGAAGTCAAACAAACACTAACAATCTTTGTGCAGTTTTCACCAGGCATAACTTGAGAATAAAAGTTAAGAATACCCATATTTATTTATTCATTTATTTAAAACTTTTGCATGCTGTCACCACATGCCTTGGCATCTTGCAACAGCTCACAATATATACAATTAAAAACAATAAAATAATCTTTATAAATAACAAATTCAATAAAAGATTTCATAAAAACAAAAAACTGAAAATGAAAAGAGCGACTGTTCAACAATAACATATTAGTTTTTAAAATAGCGATTAAATAAAAAGGTTTTAACCTGGCTCTGAAAAGAATATAAACTCGGTGCCAGGTGCACCTCTCGAGGGAGCACATTCTATCATCTGGGTGCCACCATAGAGAAGGCCCTGCTCTGGGTAGATGTTCTTTTTATTTCCTTTAAAGAGGGCTCCTGGAGCAGAGCCTCTCCCACATATTTTAAGGGGCATGAGGGCATGTAAAGGAAGAGGCGCTCCTTCAGGTATCCTGGTCCCAAGCCGTTCAGGGCTTTATAGGTTAAAACCAGCACCTTGAATTGGGCCCAGACTTCAACTGGAAGCCAGTGTAGCTGGTAGAGGACGGGCGTTATATGAGAATAAAGACTGGTCCACATCAGCAGCCTGGCAGCTCTCTTCTGTACCAGCTGAAGTATCCAGACTGTTTTCAAGGACAGCCGCACGTAGAGTGCATTACAGTAATCCAAGCGGGAGGATACCAGAGCTGAGGGATTTAATGTTGGAGCTTTCGAAGCAGTAGATATGAATACCTTGTTGCAGCCAAGAGGACCATGATGACAAACTGCAAAAGAAGAGAGTGGAGTGTCCACAGGACTGTACATTTGTGGGTGGCAGTGACTTTCTTTTAGTAAGTGTCCCTGAAAAATGTCCTAAAGTAACCTTCCCCAGCCTTGCCCCTGCAGTTGTGTTGGACAGCAGCTATCCTTATTCACAGCTGGCAGTGGCCATGCTGGGGATGATTGTAGTTTCAGTCCAACATTTCTGGATTATTGATCTTCTGCAAAATTAAATTTAATTGCCCTCAATGATCTCCTGCTATGTAAGTGCATTTCTTGAAAAATGCCAAAGAATGGGTTCTGCAATATAGCAACCTCTTTAAAATAGGTTAGCTTGCTTGCTTGCTTGATGCAAAGTCATGTCCGACCCATTGCAGCCCCATGGACAACATTCCTCCAGGCCTTCCTGTCCTGGAGTCCACTTAAGCTCACACCATCCAGCCACCTAATCCTTTGCTGTCCCCTTCTTCTTTTGCCATCTATTGTTCCCAGCATTAGGTTCTTCTCCAGTGAATCCTTCCTTCTCATTAGGTGGCCAAATTTGAATTTCATCTTCAGTATCTGGCCTTCTAAAGAGCAGTCAGGGTTGATCTTCTCTAAGACTGAATGGTTTGATCTCCTTGCAGTCCAAAGGCCTCGGTTAGCTAAGGTATCCTAAAAGAAGAGGAATGCCTGATAAATTTATTTTTTATCAGAAGTTACCCAGTTTACAGCTCCTGGACCAAAGACAGAGGCAATCTGCTGTCAAAGCATGCACATTTTCTGAGCTTGCAGCATGATTTGCAGACAAATATTGTCTCTGACAGCCAGAACACATGATAAAAAAATGTGTACAGAAACATGTTGCTCAACAGGAGGAGAAAGCATACATTGTGAAGATGTAGACAAAGGGTACATAAGGTTTTAAGAAAAAATGAGCTCACAATTTCATATGGACTCAAGATGGAATAAGCTTCAATATGAGCAATTGTTCAGGAAGCAACACACAAACAAACACAAGATAATACACACTGGGAATTTCTTTTCAGGAACATCTCCTGGACTTGCTTTTCAGGTTTTTGCAATCTACTGATGTCATCATTATCGATAAATCAGAGTAAGGCAGTGGAGTGTCATTCAAAGTCTTCCCAAAACCAACAAATTTGTAACCAAAAATATCAAAAGAGTTGGGCAGTATATAGTATTCGTGCATATTACTTTTATTTTCTGTACCATTATTATTCTACTGGCATGTGCACTTTTACTAAAAGTATCAAAACAGCTAGAAACACTTTTGAATGTTCACATGAAACAAACAATTGCTTCTGTTTAGCTTCTTTCAATGGACAGGAACTTGCAGCTGGAGAAGACAAGGATGGAATCTGGCCTCTGACATGCAGACCATTTGCTCTGCTAGGGAGCCCTGGCCTGCCCCTCAATTATCCAGTATATAGGTTCTGCATAACTTGTTTTCTACATGTGTATATGGTTGTACAGTTGTTACAAACAAGGAGATCCATATGAACCCACAAAATCTTATATATGTTGCCTATCCAACAAGTGCTCTGAAACCTCTTTTTGACCAGCTTTGGATAGGTTAATGTATGGGTAGGACCTCTCAGCTCTTTCTTGTTGCAAATGCACAGCTTCTTTTAATTTCTGTAAACAGGACCAGTCAAACACATGCACATCATGCACGGGCATGTCTGCAGTAGTGCTTATTTGTTTGTTGATTTTAACACATAATAATGGTATTAGTATCCACCAATTGGAAAGCATCTATGCATCTCCTAGTATGTTTTTATAGAACAGAGGAGGTGCTTTTTCAGACTCAAGTATAAAAATTCAGTCATTCTTCATCCAGCTATGTTGCCACATTTGCTTTGAATTCACACAACAATAAAAGTCATTCTTAGGGGAAAAAGAACCAAAATCTGTTAACTTTGACATGTGCATTAAACATCAAAGGTGTCCTTTAAAGAACTTTTATGGAATGAATATCTGGAAGTGTTACAAAGGCTTTCCACACTCCACTCAGGCTGTAGTCTAGGTCAAATTTAAAAACAGCAGTTCTTCAAAAGCATTGGGGAATAATTGGTTCTCTATTTATCTCCTTTAAAACATAAATTGAAAGGGCATGTAATTGATGAGCCAAAAAGGTGGTTGTCTTACAAGATTGTAAAATCACAAAGTTATGACTGACCCCTTAGAGTACAATGGTTTTTTTTTTCTCTGTTTTCACTGTGCTAGTTCCTATCAGCCTAGTTATTCAGGCCATTTCTTTGCTCAACTGTGTAGTATGTACTACACTAGAATAGCAAATTAGTAAACAAAATGACAATCTTTGACAAATTATGCATCCAATAAAACTGCTTGGAGTTAATTGCATTAATTATATTAATTGTTGTGGATTAATTTTTCTTCTTAAATATAAAGCGAGCATAGTAACATATTTCTACAGGTGCCCAAATCCTACTTTTCCATGTTCAGAGACTAAATCCTTCAGACACACATGACTTGTTTCCTTTGTTACTTTGATTATATTTTTAATAACTTGGGACCAGGATACCTAAAGGAATGCCTTCTTCCCTATTTGCCCTCCCGCCCCCTGAGATCGGCAGCAGAAGCCCTCCTCCGGGAACCCTCTGTGAAAGATGTTAGGAGCCAGAGTACCCAAAGGAGGGCCTTCTCTGTGGTGGCGCTCCGTCTATGGAATACGCTTCCCAGAGAGGTCCGCCTGGTGCCGTCATTATATGTTTTTCAGCGCCAGGTTAAGACGTTTTTATTTAATCAGTATTTTAATAAGTTTTAATATTTAATTTTATCACCATATTTTAATTGCAGCCAGAGTGGGTCATTAATTAATTTATGTTTTGTTAGGTATTTGTATTTTATCTGTGTAAGCTATCCTGAGGCTCTTGCAAAGGACTGCATACAAGTATCTTAAATAAATAAATAAATAAATATTTATGTATTTATTTGGAAGGGCAGCTGTGTGTCTTTTACCATTGGCTGTGGCAGTGGCATGTTTTAGTACATTTTAGCAAAACATAAGATCAAAGTCTGAGTAACTTTGGAAACTTTGGTCTAGACAGTACAATGTCTTTTTTAAGTTATCCAGGATGAAATATAATGACAGGGATGGATTTTTTTCCCAAGAATGGAGGTTTCATTGATAGATAAAGTAGGATAAAGAGGCAGTTGTGAGACATATTACTGAAGACTTGTCCAAAAAAGAAAGGGAGACAAAAATGAATATGGCTAGAGAGAGATCAAGTGATACTCCAACACTTGAAGGTAGGGATAAGGCAGTGGAATCTGGAAAGCTTGAGGAAGACAGATAAAATCAGAGAAATGTAGAAGAATTGCAGCTTTATGCATCTTTCCTTATGATTTTTTTGAAAACATCCAAATCAAAGGGCCTCTGCATCTCCATGAATCTGGACAAAGGCAAAAAGAACATCTGGACATGACTGAAGTGGACATAGGACTATGGGATGCTGGGACACAAGGACAGAGGAGGTCCAAGAGCCAGGGGAATTTGGAAGCACACAAGCAATCTAAGTGCCTTCAAGTGTCCAAGATGAATAAATCTTACAAAAACAAAACCCAACAAAACTAAGGATGAAAAATGGAAATAACCATTATTTAAGATGTTCAAGAGGGGTGGATGGCCTGTGCTTTCCAAAATCGAGAGAAGCCTGACTTTAGGTAGGCATGTTGCAGCACTGATTAGAAGGTCACACAAGCGTTCACAAGTGCTAAGCTGCTGTTTTCGGTGCTACCTTCAATTGGAGAGAAGATTTCAAAGAATCAATTTTTTTCCCCCGTGGGCTATGTCTGTATGGTTAGAAGGGTGTACATGTAGGCTGCAGTCCCATGACCCTTCTTTTTAAAGTTTGTTTTCTTGCTTCTGAGGAGTACATTAATTCAGTGGAAGTACACCTTGAATAAGCAAAGGCTTCCTGTGTGTGTTTGTGCATATGATTGTGTCACGAGCCCCATCACTAAGGTCCTCTTGTTGTAAACACTCAAAAACAATTTTTCAAGTGCTCTCTATGATTAAATTGAAATAACTCATGCAAACAAACCAGCAAAATTCACGGCAGTTGGGGTTTTAGTATAAATCATTTAAAGATGCATTTGTCAAAACAGAACTGAGGAGTATCTCGTTTCAAGCATCTCCTTGCTAACTTGACTGAAATGTTCCTTTCATAGTTATTTATCATATAGGGACATCAATAATCCATTGCATTGCCTCAGGGTTTATTTGAATGTGGGCACATATTGGATTTTAAATGCCTTAAAGAGCAATCCTATCATCCTGGATTGCATCCATTTCAAGTGTGGGCAGTTGTAAGCAAATGTATGGTTTGAACTGCACACTTCAGAAAAGTGTGTATTTGGACATGTAACTCTGCTCATGTTCATGTTTAGGATTTGGGAAGTGTGAATTCAAATGACTTTTTCACCCACCCTGAATTACAACTGGCAGGCATCTTAATAATACAGACATGTTTCATTTACTAAGCATTACTCCAAAACACTTCAATCTATGACAGTGGAAGCAACTTGTTCTCTTCCTGCAACCCCAGCTCCAAAGTATGGCATATAAGTGTGTGTGTGTTACCATTTTTGATTTGCTTATTTATTTGTTAGCATCTCTAGCCAACCAACAAAGTTGGAATAATTTAGCCTTTCCCAAGGAGTCGTACCAGTGGCCTACTGGACTTTCTGTTTTAGGAAAGTGTAAATTAACTGAAATTCTGCCAACACTCAGCAGGACAGCAGCATAAATCTCCTTTCCCTACCCACACACTTTCTCATTATTTCCCTACATGACTATGAGTGTTTCTAACAGGGCTGTGATTTTCTTATACTCTAAATGGGCAACCACAAGCTGCTAAGCAACTGTCAGAATGGCATCGTGTTCCTGGCTGGCTTGCTCTCTGAAGCCTCAAGGACTTCCCATTATGCTGAGAAACTGCTTTGAAATGAACTATGTTTACTACCAAGGGCCTATGAAAAGGTATTTCCATTGGCATATGCATATGTGAATGAAGCATGAAACAGAACAGGAAAGGGCACTTCTACATGACTGAAGCTTCCTTCTTGCATTAATCACATGAATGGGGACTCCATGCATTAAAGGAGAAGGGGGACTACATTGCCAATCCCACTGCTGTGATGCTAATGGACAAGCTCTTAATGTCCAAGTGTTAAGAATGAAAATCCACAGTGGGGAAGACACATGCAGGCATCTCTGAGTGAGCAAGTCCACACCTAAGCCTCAGTTCCATAATTTGTTAGGGCTCACACATTTTGACTCCTACAGACAGCTCACATGTAGCGAGCTAGTTCTCACAATGCACTAGCCCTGGTCTAATTAAGCCACAATGCGTTATTTTCATCCATCATTACCCTAGGCCATGATCTCACTGGATCCTTGGATGAGCAGCAAAACACCCTTTTTGCTTTTGGATGGTGCTAGAAGAGTCACAGTAGTAGCATTCATTCCATGCCCTTTTCTTGCCAAGTCTTTGCTTTCCCATATGCAATGCTGCCACCTACTAGCAAACCTCCTTGTACAAATGCATCCCAAAAAGCATTTGTAGGCTTTCTATTGCATTTTAGACAACATTAAAAAAACTAAATAGATTTCATAATACCTTTTACTAACAGCTTTTGCTGCACACACAAGCACTTCCTTCGGTCAGTGAGGGAAAGCTCTGAATGTTTCTTCATGGTAGCACATAAACCTTAGCCACTGATTACATGTGGCTAAGGCTCCAAATGAAGACAGCTATAGCCCCTCTTATTGTTCATGCTTCATGGCACAACGCTGCTTCTAAGCAAATTCCCAGGATGTGAGTTCCTGGTGCTGTGCATTGATGGTGACGGCATTATTCTCAGTCCTGGATCATTCTTAGTCCAGGTGGGGTTCCCCATGAACAGCACTTCTCCTCTCAGTTTGAAGACATGTGAAGAATGCAGCTCACAGTGGTAACATCTGCTCCAACGTGTTCTTCATCCTCCAGAAGAGTGTAAAGCGAATGCCACCCAAACATTCCCTCCACTGGGAGGAAATGTCCTGTGTAAAAGATTCCTTTTTTCTCCTTTGGACATTCTTGTAGTGCAGTGTAGTACCATAAGCATACTGGGGAAAGTACAGAAAAGGTTGGGGAAAGTTCAGAAATGAGAAATTAAAGTGGAGTGACTTCCCTATGAGGAAAGCTGAGATATTTAGTTTTTAAAAGGCAAGTAAGAAGAGACATGTTAGAGGTATATGGAATTATGTATGGTTTGGGCATGGTAGAAAGGGAGACACTTCTCTTTCTCTCTCATAACCCTAGAACCTGGGGTCATCCCATGAATCAGTGAAAGATTCAAGATGGATAAAAGGAAGTACTTCTTCACATAGCCCTTAACTGAAGTATAGAATTCTTTTCCATGAGATTTAGTGAAGGTTATGAATTTGGACAGCTTTTTTTAAAAAATTGGAGAAATTCATGGAGGAAAAGTCGTCCATCAAAGGCGACTAGTCCTGATGGCTAGATACTACCCCATATCAAGGGCAGTATGCCTATGTATACCAGTAGCTGGGGGACCTAAGTGTGAGTGTGCAGTTGCACAGATATCCTACTTGTGGGATTCGGTGGCTGGCTGGCTTGCCACTGAATCAACAGAATGCTGGACGAGGTGGACCAATGGTCTGATCCAGCCCACTCTTATGTTCTTAAGAACCAAGCTTGAAATGTGAAAGCATCATTGTTCGACATAAGAGGGTGCACGGGGACCCCATTAATCATTAGACGATGGCTGACAGAGAATCTGTCTGTGACTAGCTTATTTGCTGCATGTGAATTCCAAATGATAATTGTGTCATAGCTTCTTCAGGAAACACTAGCATAACACTTCCACGAATCTGCACCTACAGTTTTCTGCAAAATTATACTGTTGGAGCAATTTTGGTTGTGCAACTCAAGTCCCTACGCTCTGATGCAAGAATGCTTATGTGGAATGAATCCTGCCATGATCCTCCCTACCACACACAAACACAAGGAAATCCATGCTCATGGGAGCTGTGGATTTTTCTTTTCTCATCCCCCACCTTCACAAAACCTGTCAGATATAACTCATTCAGCACTCTCACCATCTCTCTCAAAATTTCACAGGCTGTTACTTTCCAAATTCTGAAGGTGGTACTGAGTAGGAGGTAGCCCAAGTTGAATGCTGGTGTGCAGAGGGTCAGCACTAACCAGATTTTTTTACTGGCACCACTCAGTGCATTGCCATATTTTCCCTGTGGAATATTGGGCCAATTTAGTCAGCAGTGGAATCAAATGTTTTCATGACATCTGGACACTTTCATGGAAACAGGCACCATTCCAATTGTCTAGATCAAGAATCAAGGCCCACATGGCTTCTGCTTGTGGAAAGGTCCAGCAGGATATCAGGCACAAGTCCATGCTCAAGTGCTCAGACATAGCAACAGTTTCAGAGACCACCCCTGTTTGATATATTGCAGTGGGCATTCTCTACTTTCTCCAATTTATGCTTTGCATGCCATAAGAAGTCATGACCTGTCCATTCCTTTACATTCACTGAAGACGAGCACCAGGGTTTACTATACTATCTCAAACGCCACTTGAAAAGTCCCTACCCAGTGTTATGATAAATGAAGATGCACTGTAGGTTTGAGTACAGGGCTGCCATGAGTCTAGCATTTTGTACCCTTCTCAAACTTGGCAATTTGAGATGCGTACTATTGTCAATGGCAGGTGGAGCATTTTCTGTAGAAGAGGGGTAGGTAAATGCTAGAGGAATAGGGAGAAGAGATAACATAAGGATATAGGAAAAGCCATGTGGTGTCAGACTGGTGGTCCACCTAGTCCAGCATTCTGTTCACATAGTGGCACACCAGCTACCCTTGGGTCCCACAAGAAAGAAGGGCAAAACAGTTGCTCCTGTTCAGCAACTCGTGTATGCAGGTATGCCACCTCTGAGAGTGGGGACAGCACATAGCTAGCAAGGTGAGTAGCCACTGATAGCTTTCTTCTCTGTGATCTTGTCCAGTGCCCTTTTAAAGCTTTCCTAGTTGATGGTCATCACGACTTCCTGTGGCTGTGAATTCCATAGTTTACCTATGCATTACGTGAAGTTCTTTCTAATAGTTGTCCTGAAGCTCCCACCAATGCACTTCTTGCGATGACCCTAGGCTTTATTATTATGGGATAGGGAGAAAAATGTCACCCTCTCCACTTGATCTGTACCATGCATACTTTTAAATGCCTCTGTCATGTCTCCTCTCACTCGTCTGTTTTTTTAAGCTAATCAGTCTGGATTGTTCTAGCTGCTTCTCACTGGGAGGTGCTCCAGCCCTTTGAACATTTTCAATGCCCTTTTCTGCACTTTTTCCAACTTGTTAATGTCCTTATAAGGTAGCCAGAACTGTACACAATATTCTAAGCCTGGTTGCACCAACGGTTTGTATAAGGGGAGAACTACCTTGCCAGTTTTATTTTTAATTCCATTCCAAATTATTCTGAGCATAGAGTTAGCCTTTTCATTGCAGCTGTGCACTGGGTTGACATTTTCATCAAACCGTCCACCACCACCTCAGCTCCCATCAGCCTATACTTGAAGCTGAGATGTTTTGCCTCAGTATGTATTACCATATTTTCCTGTGTATAAGATGCTACTTTTTCTTAAAAACATTTACCTGAAAATGGAGGTGCGTCTTATACACAGGGAGGGTGGTGTTGCGGGGGCGGGGGGGAGACTGGCATGATTGTGCGTGCATGGGGGGGCGGCAAGGCAGTGCACGTGGGTGGAGGAGGTGGCGAGGCGGTGTGTGCAGCAGCAGCTTGCTTGCTGGAGATCGGTAGGAAAAGTGAGGAGGCGCCCTATACATGAGGGCATCTTATAGATGGAAAAATGTGGTACTTTAAATTTGCTTGACATCTCGCAATCAAGGAATAAATCCCTTTGGAATTCCTCACAGTTCCTTTTGGTTTTAACCATCCAAATAATGGATAAGATTAGCAAAATTTAGCCACTGTACTGCTTACTCCTAATTCCAGATCATTTATGAATAGATTGAAAAGCACTGGTGATAATACAGAACTCTGTGGGACTCCACTGGTTACATCATTCTATTTGGACAAATTACTGTTTATTCCCACTCAGTGTCTTCTTTTCTTTAAGCAGATTCGATCCATAAGAGGACCCCCCCCCCCCCCACTCTCTTTAATTTCAAGGCTGCTAAGTTTGCTCAGGAGCCTTTGTTGACAGTTCCTTGGGACTGCAAACTCTGACCTCTGACCTCATTCATTTGCCAGCAAACCAAGCACCATTGGAAAGCTGTGCCATTGGAACAAGGACATCACAAAGTCTAGTATCCAACTCATACAAATTCTATTCGTATGAATGATGTTCTACTAGCAGAAACTAGGATCTGAATTATGTGCAAGTTTGTGTGAGCACGGATGTTCATTATGGCTACACCATAATGTAGTGTAGCCATCCTGTTGTGCAATGCATTGTCCACAACTCTTGTGCAACATACTATGCAATGCTTCAGGCAACATAATTACTTGTACAGCCACACTTGTGTAATGTGAAGATTCAGTGGAACTCTGATAGCTCTTTCTGAGATTCTGGGATGATCTACCCCAGATGTAGCCTATCCCTTGGCCAGAGAATGAATACCTCCAGAGATCTTGCTTTATTTTTCCTTGTCAGAATGAACAACTGTATGAACTAGTGCCTGAGGTTTGCATTTTACTTCCCTCCCTCTCAGCCTCTATTTGTGTCATGCCTTTCAGATTGTTAGCCTGGAGGCAAGGACTGCCTTTTTATTAATTTGGGAAACTGCTCTGAGAAACTTTGACTGAAGAGCAGGGTAAAAATGCTGAAAATAAACACATAATCAGGAACATTTTTTTCCACCTTTCACTCTATTTAAAACTTATTTGGAGCTTCCCTGTTGGGTGAAAAAGAATGTGCTGCAATCAATGGGCTAGTCCAACAACACGGCAATCTTTAGCATGTTGGCTTAGAAGTGTAGCTCCACATTCTTGGCAATTGAGGTAAGTGGGCATAGAATTGCTGCATTACTGTCAGAAGTCGCTTCCTCATCAGCAGCACCTGCACATATTCTCCATGGCCTGGCTTGATCGTGGAAGCTCAACATGGACTGAAACAATGAAGTTTGAAGGAATCCATAAACGGTCAGGCTAGAATGCTGCATAAGTGTGCCCAGTTTAGGAACCCTAATAAACTATTCCAATTACTTTTGAAAACGTTACCTTAGCTGCCTTTGCAGACTGCAGTGTAAGAAACCAAATCTTACTTTCAAGTCAGGCTATGGAAAGTATACATTATGAATGCAGCATAAACATTTCAAGTAGCACTGTTGAGAGTTCCAATGCTGGTGCAGCTGAAGCTCTGATCTCTCCTGTCATCTCCCTGTATGTTCTCAAAAGCTGACATATGCCCCCCTCCATTTTTTTTTTTTAATCTCAGGTTGTAGGCTAGAGACTGGGGGTGGGTGGGAGAGAGAAACACAGTCTGCTTTCAATCCGTGTCCTGCTGCCAAATCACTTTGGTGGCTCATCTGAAGCAAAATGAAAGTATGTAGTATTCTTTATCTGCTACTGAAAGATGCACCCAACTGAAGGGAAAGCGATTATATGAGCAGTGTTCCTTCAAGTCAGAAAATGGTGATGATGGTGGTTTGTTCTTCCAATGTTTATTTATGGGATTATATGCATATTTGTCCTGGGACTTTGATGATACAGTAAATCCTAGCTTCCCAAATGTGTCAAGAAAGATAAGCTTTAGCGCATAAGATTAGAAGGGTATAACAGAACTTATTACAACTCGGCACAAAATTTCAGTCTAAAATTTCATTTTAATTTGTCTCAAGGGAAGATTTAAATCAAATCTACAAACGATTCTATTAAAGGCTAAATGCAAAGAGATGAAAAAGGCTTTCTCAAACCCATGACTTCTTGTGGCAGAATGAGCAGTAAGTCTTGTATTTGGGATGCAGCTTTGGAAGATGGACTATGAAAATAAAGCCACAGTCTCTCAGGAAAAGGTGCTCCATGGGCATGCAGACAATCAGGTCAACTGAATGTGAGTAAGGGAAGGAAGTCAGACTATAGGAGCCTTCCCTGTGCTATAGAAATGCAAGCACTTGCATAAACAGATCCCACATGTACCCATTGTGTGCGTTCTTGTCCTTGCAGGATCAGTTTTTATTGCAAGTACATACATGAAGCTTTCGAATCACCTATGGAACATCCTCTTATGAAGTTCAGGGGGTGCAAATACCTCAAGACAGAATATCTAGAGAACTCAATCTCACTTGGAATCTACTCCAGGCAACAACCTATGAAGTAAGTGCAGAACCTCATGTCTGGGGCCCATATCCACACCTCCAGGATTTCCCACACTGTCTATCTGGGACCAACTTTCCCAGATGGTCCTCCTGGCTGATGCTGTTGTCAGCATTCACTGACAGTTTAATGGTTTCCTCCTTTTGTGTAGATATTTTCTCATTTGAAGAGGCTGAAACACTCTCCCTAAGACTCAGTTACTAGCAGGAAACCCTTAAACTAAGAAGCATTTTAATATTATTTTCCTCATCCCCTTTTCCTTGGTTCTGCCCTTTTCATTTTCAGCCCTGCTCATCCCTGAAATATCTCCCCTGAGATCTTTTCTCAAATTGAATTCCATCCTTGAATTGAAAGAGATTCTGCACGGCTGTTATAGGGTGAGCTGCATGTGGAATGCTGGCAAGCCTGCTCTAGATCTCAGAAAGGAGAGCAGACCAGCCTTTTCACCTGTAAAGCAGAAGCTTCAAGAGTTACCATTTTACAGCCTCCTTGCCCAAAGTGTCTTTTGTCCATGGAATGACACAAGAATTCATGCAACAGCGTTACGCAAAAGGCTCTTGCCAAGCTGCAAAATGAATCAATTTTGCAAAATGCCCATGCAAAGTCATATCTTCTGGAGCATCTTTCCCTGCCATTCCAGTCCTGAAATTCTGGTTGGCAAGGGACCACCACTAATAAAGAAGAACAACTGTGACTACAGGATGATAAAGTTCCTAGATTCTCTCCCCCTGTAACAACCAATGTGATTGATGCAAGTTACCATGGTTGAGAAAGGAACATGAATTCATTCCAGGTGTTGTTATTTCTAGGTTTTGAAGAGAATGTACAAATCACCTGGCCTTTCTAGGGTCCATTCTGTGCTGATGAAATGGGAATGTTTCTGAGATCTATGGCATGTAAGCCGGGCATTTAAGTGCAAAGTTCTGAGTAAAGGGCTAAGGTGTTGTAATTAACTGACTTAAACTGAGTGTTTCATTCTTACCTTAAGACAGCACAAAGAAGAAAGGTATCATAGATCAAGCAAAACAGAGCACACACATTTCGGCATAGGGCAGTCCTGTCAGGACCTGGAAGCAATGCTATATATAAGAGAAACTGTTAAAAATCAATCTGTGGAAATTCTTCTGGCATGTTAAAGGAGTACATCTGCAATGTTTTCACCACTTGCAGTAGGGCCCACTGAACTCCATGAGACTGACTTCTGAGTAGACATATAGGTGTGCTGTGATGCAAGCATTAGGGTGCAATCCAATGACTCTGTGCTCAGTGCATGGAAGTCTCCAGACTGGGAGGCTTATGGACCTTCAGTGCATGGAATGGGGTGTGGAACTGGCATCACCTTGGAGAGGCAGCCAGTATGGTTCTGGCTTTGAGAGGACCAGGGCATGGGCTCCATTTTTAAGTCCCAGTAGTCTGGGGAAACAATTGCCCAAGTCTGCTATCCCTTTTGCTCCCAACACCAGAGGGCCATTGCATCCAACTCTTTATTCAATGTAGCACTCCAGGTTAAACCATCCCTGTCAGATGGCTGTCCAGTTGCATCCTGAATACTTCTAGTGTGGGAGAACCAACAACCTCCTGCAGTAATTGGTTCCATTGTCATACTGCACTCACAGTCAGGAAATCCCCCCCCCCCCCCCGTATCTGACTGGAACCAATTCTTCTTGGTTCTGGCTTCTTGTAACTTTAGCCCCTTATCCCATGTCCTGCACTCTGGAATGATCAAGAAGAGATCCTGTCCTTTCTCTTTGTGGCAGCCTTTCAAGTACTTGTTGACTGCTATCATCCCTCCTCTCCCCCTACCCCCACAAGACTAAACATGCCCAGTTCTTTCAAGTTTTCTCACAGGGCTTTGTTTCCAGTCCCTGGTCCATCCTTGTTGCCTTCCCCTGAAGCCTTTAAAGCTTGTCTGCATCTTTCTTATAGTGTGGTGCCCTGAACTAGACAAAGTACTCCAGATGAGGCCTAACCAATGCTGAGTAAAGGGGAACTCATACTTCACAGAATTTTGAATGATACTTATATTAATGCAGCCTAAAATAGCATTTGCCCTTTTCGCAGCCACATCACACTGTTGACTCATATTCCACTTGTGATATACAACAACCCCAAGATCTTTCTCACTTGCAGAAATGTTGAGCCAAGTTCTCCCCATCTTGTAACAATGCATTTGGTTTCTTTTTCCTGGGTGCAGAACTTGGCATTTGTTCCTATTGAATTTCCTTCCGTTGTTTTCAACCCAGCACTTCAACCTATCAAGATCATCTTGAATCTTCTTGCTGTCTTCCATGGTATTAACTGTCCCACCCACTTTGGTGTCATATGCAAATCTGATATTGTTCCCTGTACTTCCTCATCCAAATCATCAATAAAAATGTTGAAAAGCAATTAAAATATTGAAAAGCACTAGGCCCAGGACTGAACCCTGTGATTCCTCAAATTTTACCCCTCCACAGTTTGAGGAGGTGCCATTGATGACCACTTTGGGTCCAATTGTGTATCAAGTTGTGGATACACCTGATAGTTGTTCCATCTAGTCCACTTTTTTCTAAGTAGACTACTGTGGGGCCAAATCTTTGCTGAAGTTAAGTTAGATTATCTCCACAGCATTCCCACAGTCCAGGAAGGTTATGCAACCAAAAAATTTAAATCAGATTAGCCTGGCAGGATTTGTTCTTGAGAAATCCATCTTGGCTTCTAGTAATCACTGCATTGTTTTTAGGGTGTTTGCAGACTGCTTCAAAATTTCCCCAAGAAAATTTCCCAAATTTTCCCAAGGGTCTGTTCCCAGGTTCTTTTTTCTTTCCTTTCTTGAAGAGAGGTAAAACATCAACATCATCCTTTCTCCAGTCACATGGCACTTCCCTTTTGCAAGGGTGGGGGACCTATTAAGTTGGCCTGCCCCAGAGATTGATGGATCTGGATGGTTTCCTGAAGGCTCTGGGGGAGTAACCTGCTGATATGATTGCCACTCCTGTCAAAGTCCAATTTTTTGCCTTGTTGAATACAGAGGTGACTTAGGCAGCTGACATGATTGTGCCTAATCACCCTCTTCAGCCTTGCAGAGCCTGACCAGCTCCATGGTATCCTTCTGGGCTTAGGACAACGAAGCAAGAGGGGAGACAGCTAGGCAGTGGGTGGAAGTGATCCTGTGACAAGTCTGACCGAACAGGGCTTAGAGCTCATTTTCAAGCCTATTCCTTGGCAATGAAGTTAGCAAAATGTCTTAAGCTGCCATATTGCTCCTTCAGCTTGTACTTCCCCCTCATCAGGAAGGTCGTAGAGCCTCTTTTGAGAGAAGACTGAACCAAAGTAGGAACTGAGCACTTATGTCTTTTCTTTGTCATTTGTTACCATTTTGCCATCTACACTGAGTTGTTGATCCACCCACCCCACTTTGAACTAAGATGTTTAAAGGTGAGGAATCTCAAGGGTGATAGTTCAAAACATCTGGAAAGCACCAGATTGGGAACTCCTGGAAAACTAAAACTAGATAACCACGGAACATTTTAAACCATTGAAGGATAATTTAATAGCAACAGTCAATCAAACCATTTCAGTCACCCATGAAAAATTAAATGATTACACCCGAAATATATAACAATAGGCAGCTTCCTGGTCTGTCTGAGAACATTCCAAAGAATAGGTGTTACCTGTAACATGGGCAGCCCCTGCTGAATCTCTGGTAGAGTGGGCATCTGGAGAAGGCTCTCCATATTTTAGGCTTACATTTAATTACACTGTAAATTAATGTAGTAAGTGCAGTTGCCTGTTTTCATGCAGCCATATTTTGTAGTTTTACAGAAATCACTTGACCCAAAATCAGGTTGCTGCATTTTGTGGGGAAGGTGTTGAAATGGTATAATGGTTGGATCAATACATGCCGGGGCGCACACTCTGCTCTGGGATGATGGCTAATCTGATGCACTTGACAGAGCATTCTGAAGTTGTTAAAGTCAGTTTACATGCTGTCGACATTCAGCATTATCTTCAGAAAACTTGTATTAGAGTGGTTTCTGTATAACATTTTTTAAAATGTAGGGGTAAAAAAATTTTAAGGACAGTGCTGGTGAAAAACAATAATGGAATTGATGGCTACTTCAGCATCTATGATTCAGACTTATCTAGTCTAGCAGCTGCTACAGTCACCAGGAAATGAACATGCAATTTATATATCCTGAACCAACAAGAGGTAAATGAAGAATGGTTTTTTTGTAGGCAGTTGATGCAGATAACGATCTCGGTATGCATTCAAATACACTTCACATATAAGGACATAGGATTATGTGTGACAATTTCTTATGAGTAGTGCTATATTGGGGCCATAGTCTGGCTATATATATGTGTATATATATAGTACCATATTTGTATAATCAGTCAAAACTAATGGAGTATCAGGTTATCAGTTGTACAGATTTTGTTAAATCCATTATATCTGTTTCATGAATTGCCTGGCATTTTTTGGCTTGATCAGTTCATTGACAGAACTGGGTTTTTTGCAGAAATATTTCACTTGCAGAAATATGGCTTGAACTTTTTTTTAAATAAATGGTCTGCAAGGATCAGAAAAAGCCAGTCAGATGCAGAATGTACAGTACAGATTCATAGAAATTCAGCTCATTTGAATCTGTTATTCCTAATTATGTGTCTAATTCTTGTTCCCCAAAAGCCTCCAGATTAAATGACTAGAAAGCATTTTATGTACAGAAAACTGCCCAAAATATTTCTGACAGCCGTATTTGACTGGAACCAGTTGATGGAATCACAACCAATTCTTTTGTCTTTTGACAGTTACCAGTTCATTTTAGGAAACAGTTCAAAGTGCTCATGCTTATCTCGAAAAGCCTACACAACTCAGCACCAAAGAATGCCTAATTTATGCACTTCCTGAACCCTGGTTTCTCAACACGCGTCACACTGGTCTTCTAAAGCCCACACAGATTCCCTATTACCTTCCAAGCATAAGTCAAGGTGCTGATTTTATCCAACAAAGCTATCAGTTGCTTGGGCCTCAGGTATTTTCCAGACTATGCTATCCCCTATGTACTGCTGCATTCTTAAATAACAAATGTTTATAAAAATAGATAAGTTATATACCTGTATCTTATGTCATAAAGAAAATCATTTTCACAACTCTCCTGTGAAAGGAAATCTGAACTAAGTTATTTGTTCAATGAGTGACAAAACAATTTTGTTTGGGTTTTCTACTCATTTAATTGCTTTATCAAGATGTGTGAGAAGGGGTTGTGTGGACATACCCTAAGGATAAGGACCTGAGGGAAGAACTACCTAATTAATGCAATTGTGTTTGCTTGGCAAAGAAAGAAAGCAATTCACTGTCTGGGTTTTGTGCCCAGTGAAATGATGGAATTATTTTTACTTTACTGGTCATACGTACAAAAGTTTTTGTATTGTTTTAGAACATCACTGAAAGTTAAGGGTTTTGTCGATCCTTTTATAGATGCTGTAATCCTGTGCTTTACTTACTTGAGAATCATTCCATTGAACAGCACTGGTTCCAGTCCAAACTAGATGCAAGACTCAGTGGCAACAATAGTGGATCTCTACCACCAGGAAATACTGGACTCATAAGAAGAAATGTTCCCAGGATTGTAGCAGTAAGGAAAGCAGTAAATTTTCTCTCCCTATCATCTATCAACCGATAATTGTATCTAGCTAATACAACTTATATATAATTTTTAAAAACAGGCATATTAAACAAAAAACACTTCCAATATGTGTACCTTGGAAGTATGAAAAGGAAGGTCTGTACTACTGCAATCTTCTGCACAGTTGCATAGAAGTAAGACCCTCTGAATTAATAAAAAGTTCCTTCTTAGTAACACTGCATTCAACTGAGCTCTTAGCTACTTGTGCCTTCACTGCACTTAAGCAAATATGCCCTTGACTTCTTACAATCTTGAAATCTTGCTTTTTTGCTATGAAAAATACCAGGGAAACTTTGCTACCAGGAAACACATCTGCGACTGTAAATGGGAGTACAAACATAAGAAGTTTACTTTCATGTAATATTCTTCTGTACATTGAGCTTGTGGGTGTCTTTAAGGAAATGTACATTTTAAGCTGTCACCTCTGACTCTAATGCTCTCTTGTGAGTAGAAAAAGGATTTCATCATAACCAATGCAGGAAATATAGAAGCCAAGATTTCACCCAATGATTTCGGCTTATTCTTTCTTCCAGAATGCACTGCAGGGCCAATTTCAAATTTGCAGGTCAAGGTTAAATGGTTGGCAATCAAATTGCTAAAGAAGTAACAGTACTGCCTATGTTTTTTCCTTTGTTGTATATTTGATCCACAATGAAGTTAAAATGATACAATGCTTACCAATTGCTGCCTACCCACGACAGCATTTTATGAAACTCTAATGCACTATGAAGTTTGTTTATTAGAAGGGGCCATCATATTATGTTAGACTTCCTCCCCTGGAATGTCATGTCACATTCTGTTAAACTCTTTGATGATGTTGCAGGCATGTGCAGCCGCAGACTTCTTTCTGCTCAGCCTCCTGCTCTGCCTCACACACTTCATGGTGTACCTCTCAGCTCACATAATGCATGTCTGATTGAGTCAATCTACTGCCCAGTGTAACAGATTAGATTTTGTTACAGCTCACGGAGCCTGAGCTCAGCACTGGAGTTTTGACCACAATCAGCAGCAAAAGAAACTGCATTTTTAATATCCATGCAGGCATGTAGGTAGGCATGACATAGGTGGCACAATTTTCTGAAAGTAATTCAGTGTAATAATGACTAGATCTAATTATAATTAAACCATTATGTTCATGTGTTGAATGAAAGTTAAACTTAACCTTCTAAAAGGCAGGAGGCTGCCTAAAAGATCTAAAAGGCGGAAAGCTGCCCTCAGCCCCGGTAATGACCCGCTACTCCCTTGGTGCTTTGCAAGTGGGCAGCACTGGTACCACCCTGAGGCAAGGCACCACGTTAGGGTAAGCAGGTGTGGAAAAAATGGTGGTGAGGATGCTACATTCTAGGAACATTGGCCACCATGCAGTTCTTTGTGAGCTAGCTTGAACTTTCCACAAAATTATTCCCTGTCAAAAAACAACAGCAGCTGCAGTGACAACAACAACCAGCACTAGTCACATCATGGGGTAAACTTTTACCCCATCAAAATGTGTCTCAGCCAAGAAAAATACTGAATCTAAAAGGCCTTTGTTGTAGCTGAAATTTTCCACCAAGGGATTGCAGTCAACATAAGAACATATTTCAGTTCTCAGCAAGTAAAGGTAATTTAAATTTAATCCTTCCTGAGGCAATGCAAAATGAGAAAATATATATAACAATGCCAGGCCCATTGACTTTTTTTTTCCTGTATAACAATTGTTTAGCCTACTAACTGAAAAAAGAAATCACAGCACACTTTCCCTTACTTGTACCTACTAAAAGGCAAAAGAGCAGCAACAGCATCACTGCAGATGAAGAAATGTGATGTTGATGTGGAAATGAGCTTACAGAGAAATGGAAAGTCAATGAGAGAAGCACCAGTACCAGCTCCTGGAGAAAGATGATGGGCTGTGTAAGGAGGAAAAATCTATATGCCCACCTACACTCCTCCTCATCAAGTTTCCATAAATTCTTGAAATACAGTATAATCCAACTTTGATCAATACAAAAGGGCTCCAGGATCCTTTTCGGGGGCTAGGAAAGGGTGCACTCTCTCAATTGTTTTGTCTCCCCCTTCCCCCTCGCTTTTCCCTTTTTCTTTGCTTTTCATTTCTTTCTATTATTGTTGCAGTTCTGATGAAGATGAAAGGTACTGGCAGAAGCAGCTGAATAAAGCAGATTGAATCCAAAAAGTAAAGGGCAAACTCTACTGAATCATAAAGAGATGGTGTCAAGTCTGTTATAAATAAGATCTTACCAGTACAGTCTGCTGGCTAAGTAGTTAATACCTTTCCAAATAATTCTATTCTTTCATTCATCCTAGCCTTCCATAGACACATCCTGCTTTTGCAGGTTCTTCTTTCGCTTTCACCAGGAGTCATTTCAATTCTTCTGCCAGTAATATGCTATTATCTCTATATCCTAAATTCTGACAACTCTTCTGTCAATTTTCACTTCTTTCTCTGATTCTAATCCAGCTTTTCATATGATACATTCTGCATACAGATTGAAAAGATATGGAGATAAACCGTACCTTTGTCCGATGTGTTTGCCTACAGGAAACCCTTCTGGAATCAACACAGTGGTTCACAGACTAGAGATGTTCAATACACTTTCCAGCCTCCAAGAAAGGAGAAGCTAAGGAGTGCAGCAACTATAGGACCTTTCTCAAGCAAGCAAAGTGATGGTCAAACTGTCACAGCAAAGAATGTTACTCTATGTGGACAGAAAAATGCCTGAAATTCAAGCTGAATCTAAAGAGGTACTTGTGGTCAGATCACAAACACTGGCTATTGGACTACACCAAAGAGGAAGATAAGGCCATGCTTTATAAAATACAGCAAAGATTTTGTGTGGATGATAAGAAGTTCACCCATAACTCCTAACTCAGCTGCGTTCATACAAATGTTGCCTCTGCCAATCTCTTTATTACAAGTTAATAAACTTGTGGCCCTAGTTCATCCAACTGTCGGTGTCCAGCATTTTTAGTTCTAGTGTGGCCACAAATGCCATACCCAGTACTAATCTGGAATTCTGAAATGGAAAGAGTACAACCCAAGACCAAGAGTTCCTGTCAGCATGTCTTTGATAGAAGAGCATTAGAGACACAGCTATCCCCTTTTGGATACAATCTTAGTGACATCCACCACAAAGACTTCAGCATTTTAAAGTTATGTAGCACCACAGGGATCAGTATTAGAAGGGTGTGAAAAAAGATGCCTTTTTAATAGAAAACTTGACAGTCTTTCACCTACAGCGCAGTGGTGCTGCCAAGTTGAGCTAAGATGCTTTGTTACTTTTCTTTGGCATGAAAATTGATGCTGGAAATGAATCTTACAATGAGGTTTCTACACTAATTGCAGAAATAGATAACGTGTGCCTTGAGCAGCCATTATTCATTCTGCAATAAACTTCCTTAAACTGTAACTGGCATCCTGTTTCAGCAGGGCTCTGCAGGCTGCCATTGCTACCAGGAATGCTAAAATGGTATTATCTTTTAAAAAATGACTACAGATTTTGATCATTTCTCTTCCACTGTGTACAGTACATGTGCAATTAGTTTTTGAAAGCCTGCAATCTGCCATGTACTATGCAGCATGGAAGAATATGGGAAAACCCATATTCTACTGTTTTGTATGCTGATCCTATTTGGGCAAAGGGGCCATAAATGATAATTGAAGATGTGAATTCCAGTTGTAAAATAGCTGTGCAGCCTTCTTAAAATTCTTCTATGGCAACTGAAAAGAACTGGAGAGTAGCATTTATTGCAGGATTCGACCTTCTTTGTCTTGTTCAGGCTTGTAATGTTTAGGGATGCGTAGAAAGGTACAAAGAGCTCAGAGTCAGAACAAAGTCCTGGACCATACAGAGTCAGAGAACTAGCATGTGATGTATCAAGATTCATGGAGTGGTACAGTCTAGCAACAGCAACAAACACTGTTGGACTAACAAAAGAATAACAACGAGCCCAAGATAACAAAATAATAAAAACACAGTGCAAACCCATGTTTATTTGTTTCTTTTACTTGGAAAACTGGCCTATTAGGTGAGAAGGACTCAGCTGGACTCCTTTCTAACTTAGAAGATTTCCAGGTTTAGGGAGGCTTCTTATGGTATGGAACTTAAACAGTTCCTTGGTTGCAGGCAGAAGTGATACAATCCACTAAATAATATAAAAGTGATGCTGCATTAAGTACATTTGACTCAGGGACAAATGTACAATGAAATGCCGACAAATTTTCATGTGAACTTAAAAAAAGATCTCAGAATTCAGAACAAACCACATTTAACACTGGAAAATATAAGAAATTGAGAGAACCTGCAAATGATATATTAATATACATCTGCTGCACACAGGACTATTTGTGGACTAACTTCCACACATTATTTCATTATATATTAGGTTCTCTGATTTCAAGTGTTTTCTAGAGTGGAGCATATGGTAATCTTCTGATGCAAATTGCAAAATTAATAAACAAAATTATGTTGAGTTCAATAGAGTGGGGGATATTCTGGTGCTGGGCTGAAAATGGGAAATGTGGATGATCATTATTAATTACATTTGTAAAAGAAATCACAAGTATATTGACTTTGTACCATAAATGCTTTATCAGGAAGAATTCTAGATCAGTTTTTGCAGAACTTACAATCAGAGTATTATGTCAGGAAGAACAGCTTTCTCATCTGCAGTGATTAATATGATTAACATACAGGAGTGTTGATTGAGCTATCTAGAGCACAACCAGAAAGAATTAGAACTATTTACAGAGCATGGAACGTGTGCAGTTCTGATAAAAAGAAAGCTTGACAGCACTAAGGAGAAGCACCTTGCTAATGGACAAACATGAGCACAAGATTTTGCATGGCAATATTACAATGCCTGTGTTATAACAAAGTGAATTAATGTTGTCTAATATGCTTCCAAAGTTACAGGTGATAGAAATAGCTGTAATCTAATGTGCTGCACTTGTGTTGTAGCAAATTATGTTCCAGTTGGAGTGTTATTAGAAAATGTGTGCCATCCAAATTGGAAATTGGAAGATATATGTCAAATGAAAAGGAATCCAAGCTGTTTATAAAAGAAAAAAAAAAGACAGTTCCAAAATTAACTAGCTCAATTACCAAATTAAGCCATAATTAAATCACCTCCTTGTGTGTTCCATTACAAATATATATGTCAGGTTTAGAAAGCAATCTATATGTTCTATTCTAATCTATAAATACACTGGATTTAGAAAGCAAGGGAAGTACGTGAAAAGCTGTCTGCAGTTTCCTGCATGTACAGAGCCTCCTTCCCTAAGGGCCAAACTGATTATTGCTGCATACTTGTGGTCAAGATGAGTTTTGCTTGTTTGTTTGCCTACAATTTCCAGCCCCCCTTCCCATCTGGATCAGGAGCTTAAAATGGGGTGCTTAAGCCCTTTGATCCCCATTTTGGGTCTGATGGACATCAGCTCTCTCTGTGAAGTTTAGATTGCCGGTAAAGGACCCATTTATTTCAGTGTGTCTCTTTTCTTGTCAGGGCTAAGGGTACACGTTGGTGAGGGGACAGGGAGAC
This sequence comes from Varanus komodoensis, assembly GCF_004798865.1. NCBI lineage: Eukaryota > Metazoa > Chordata > Lepidosauria > Squamata > Varanidae > Varanus > Varanus komodoensis. The sequence goes on along the minus strand of NW_025336087.1, from coordinate 32,174,512 downwards.
TCAGGTTGGATCTCAGGCAACTTGTTAATGGGGTTAAGGACCCACCGCTCTCTATACGCTAAGATCCCAGTCTAGGGATTCCAAAAAATTGTCCTCAGTGCTAGAAATATGTAGCAAAGCTAACATGAAATTAGCCTTTTGGTGTTTTAAGAACACTTTAAAGCAGAGTTGGGCAACCTGAGGCTCTTTTGATATTGTTTGACTATAATTCCCATCAGCCTAAAGCAGCATAGACAAGCACAACACTGGATGCTTGTAAGCCTCTGAGTTTGAAGGCTTCTGATCATCTGCCAGAAGGGCAATAGAGTTGTGTCTTTAGGCACACTTTTTCCTTAAATACATCACTGATTGTGTTATTTCAGAAATAATGCTGTGCTTAGATAAATTCCTTTTCATGTGAGAATTGGTTGTTATCCTTTTCCACCTCATTCATTTTTGTTTTGTTACATTTTATTTCGCAGAGGTTCTTTGAATCAGGGAAGGATGGAGAAATTGGCTGGGTTAATTTTATTCTCCTTTCCCAGTCAGGGACATTTTTGCTTTTCTTACCCATTTTTCTTACGTATTTTAAGTAGAATTATTTATAATCTAGTCTAGATATAGGTAGAAAAATAATTTGAGGTATACCCATTGTTTTTGTTAAGGCTATGAATTTCTGAACTCATCGCAAAACTCAAGTTCATCCATAATATTTGCACACATTTAATGTTATTCTACACATATTTATATGAAAAAATAATGAATAATCTTGTGAAATTTGCCTTTAAAAAACTCCTACTTTATGTAGATTATGACCAGCAGACTGCTAGACAAAGGGAATAAAAATAAAACACTTTTTATTCAAAACTGATTTATTTACAGTGGATAACTGGATTACAAGGATCTAAGGAAATAAATATTCTGTAATATTTTAAAATCTTTCTAGCACATGATAAATGGCCAGCTTCATTAGCATTTGCTTGCCTTAGTTTTATTGGCATCTGTGATTAAAGACACACTTTTATTTTATTCAGTTATACTCATGCAGCATTTGTCTTAATTATTAATATATCATAATGACATTTACTTTTGTGTGCAGATTCTGTCTATTAGTGGGCTTATATTTATTAAATCCAATAACCTTGCTTCTCAAACTTTCTGAAGACACATGCATCTAATTAACTTGGATTTTTCTCCCCTGTTATTTGCTAAAGCTCTGCATGCAAATTCAGGCATATCTGCTACCGCTTGCCTATTGCATATCATCTATACAGTTGGGTCCATTGTATGCTGAAACGTGTCAATGCATTCAAGCCCTTTACCTCAAAACAGTTAATAAAACACTATGGTCCATGCCATGGAAGTGAAGAAGGGAACACTTCAGTGGGGTCTGGAGGTTCAGGGTCTCTTGGCATGACCCGGAACCCCATGCCTTTGCAAAAGCAAACTGAAGGACATTGGGGTTCATCCTTATAGCTCTTTGTGTAAACTTATGCCCATGTATCCATGTGGTTGTTCAGAACTTGTAAAATGTATTGGAACTGGTCAGAAACAGCCACAAGAACAATATTAGAACAAGCAAGAGCTTGCAATATTCCTGATTAGCTTGTAATATTAGAACAAGCTGCTGAACCCCTGGAGAAGTGAGAATGGTGGGAAGGACTGCGAGGATGATGCAGCGGTACAGGAACTGATATGGCCGACAGTTTGAGAGATGGAGCAATGTATGCCACCCTGTATCACATGCTCTGAGAAGTGGAAGCCCCAAGGCTGCTGAATTCTTGCTAGCATTTCCAATGCATGGACAGACAGAAGGTATGGCACCAAGTGCCAACAGAAAAGGCTACAATAATCAAAAACAGAGACCTCATGGACAATGCAAGTTAGCAATGTTGGCAGTGATTTTGGTGGACTGGCTGAAGTCCAGATGTTTAAAAAAGTTCATATGTAGGAAAAGGACAAACTGTGGAGGGCAATTTTCCCCAAAGTTGTTTATACTCTTTGCTTGGAGGAGGAGGAGGTGGAGCGGGGTATCTTTGCTTTTTCACTTTAAAAAAACTGGCATGTCTTTCTTTGAAGCTCCGTAAAAAGCAAAGGAAAAAAAATCCACCTTTTCAGCTAAAATTGAAGTAAGCCTCTCTGAAAACTCTTTGTGAAATGTGCCACTCCTGTAGTCAAAATTTTCCACACAATTCTGTGGGGTTCAAACTGACTTCTAAAAATGCATGTGGGAAAGGGAATTTCAGCCCACCGTTATTCTAGGTGTCAGAATAGCGGAGCACAAGTGAATTAGGCCTCTTATTGGCAGAATATGTTGAAAATCTGACATTCATTCCCTCTGACATGGAAGCGAATCTGAAAGGCATTTGTCACATGGCACATAATGCCATGTCTGGCCAGAAACTCAACCCAGGGAAAAGAAGCAGGAGGAGCTCAAATAAAAGGGCTTAAATAAGTTAAAGAATATCATTTAATCCTTTATTTTTCCAGCCACAGATAAGGCATTTCAAGAAGGAAGGGAAAGAAAGCCTACTAGTATTGAGCCCAGATAAATGATTTTCGGGTACTGTATGCATGGGCACTTGGAACTATGGTAGCTCACAAGCTGAATGTGAGCCAACAGTGTGATGTGGCTGCAAAACAAATGGAAAAAAAGGCAGGCTGAATTGGGCATGTTTAGCACTGAGAAGAGAAGACTGAGTGGAGATGTGATAGCACTTGCCAAGTACTTGAAAGGCTGTCACAAAGAGGGCCAGGATCTCTCCTCAGTCATGCCAGAGTCTGGGACATGGTCTAACTGGCTCAAGTTCTAGGAAGCTGGATTCTAGCTGGTCATCAGGAAAAGCTCCCTGGCAGTTAAAGCAGCATGGCAATGGGGCCAATTATCTCGGAAGGTCATTGGCTCTCCCACACTGGAAGCATTGAAGATGCAGCTGGACAGCCATCTGAGAGGGAAGCTTTAACTTGGACTCCTGCACTGCACAGGGGTTGGATTCAATGGACTTATATTTATTTATTTGTTACACTTCTACAGTACCCCTTAGCTCACTGGGCTCTCCGGATAGTTTACAAATTTAAAAGGCACCTAAATAATCATATTTAAATAAATAATAGGCAAGAAACCAGTACAGCAAAAAATTGACAACCCACGGCAACTATAATAAAATTAATATATGGCATATCAGCAATAAAAACACAGTTAAAACAAATCTTATGTATTAAAATGAAAATAAAAAGATGTTCGCCTGGTACTGAAAGGAAAACAAAGATGGCTGCAGGGGACCATGTTCCAAAGAGAGAGTGCCTCTGCTGAAAACTACTGCTGAATCACAGCACTTGCTTTGTTTGGCAGGGGATTCCTTGAGAAGGACCTCCTCAGATGCTCTTAGGAGCCATACAGGAACTTATGGAGCAAGGCATTCCTTCAGATAACCTAACCCAGGCCGGGTGAGGCTTTAAATGTTAACATCAGCACTTTGAATTGGGCTCAGACTTCAACTCTATTGTTCTATGATTCTATAACTTCCTTTCTCTCAAATAGCTCAGTACTCAGCTGGACCTGGCTTTTCAGTGTGATTTGTGAAGGGCTTTTTCCCCTTATTGACTTGATTTTAAAGAAAGGTCACGTGATTCCTGCAGATCTTATCCAAACTCCTACAGAAAGGGTTGATCTGAATTCTAGTCTACTATATATAAGCCTACTTTGCTTTTCTTTTAACACAGAGAACATTATTATGCTGTTCTAACTCATTTTTTGTCTAGGCTATTATGGTAAAATGATGACAGGCTTACAGTTTATCAGTGTTTTGTGTGGAGTTCAAAACCAGATGGCAGTCTAAATTTCTCATTTGCTAAACCTTGTTATAAAATGTGCCCTACAGTATAGGAGTGGCAGGAAATGAGGCTTCATCTTCCTTGTTCATGCAAGTATGCTTGTAGTGTAATCAAACACCTCAAACCTATTACGATATAATTATATTAAGGCATCTCTTTTCTGAAGCTGCTGGGTTGTTTCAGGAGATTTGTGAACCCTGTCATGCAATGTCATGAAATATATGCATGGTGCTTCAGCCGTGGTGGGTAGAAAGGCAGAAAACGAATTTGGCTTGGGAGGGCCATTTTAACGGACTGCCAAAACGGTATAATCTCAGCTCTGAAAAGCACCCAGGTTTAATCCTTGGCATCCCCAAGTAGGGCTGCGAAAGACGCCTGTCTGAAACTTTGTAGCACCACTGCCAGTCAGTGTAAACTGGGTCACATTGACTCCTGCTCTGACGTGACACATCAAAAGGTAAGGGGACCCAAGTTGCATCAGACCAAAGGCTTTTCTAATCCACCATTTCTGATCAAACACTAGGCAACTGGATGCTATTGGAAAGTATCCCTGTAGAGCATAATTACAGTACTACCTAACAATTTAGATATCTCTGTTCTGCCATCCAAATGAGATCAGTGGGCTAGCAATGTGCTAACTTTAGCTCATTGGAGTCTAACAAAGAAAAAACAAGAACAAAAATTTAAAAAGCATTTTAAACAACATTTTTCAAATGTTTGCTGTCAGCCTAGATGAGATCCAGGTGATGATTTCTTTCACTGAGACTATGGGATAAAAGGGTTGGAATGATCTGAAAGTGAGACTGTGAAAAGAGACCAATCTTTCTTGGTGCCAGAGAGCAAAAATGGCCACTCTTTGGAAAATGAGAAATTAAACTTCTTTAATCAGTTTAAGCTGGATCAGTGAATTTAACTGCTTAGCCTTATATTCTTATTATACTCCAATATAAAATTGGCATAACTATCTTCAGAAAGTTCATATCACAGGTTAATAATACTGACTGCTTTGAGGTTAAGCTGTGTCTTATTATTATTATTCATATATTAATTAAACATTCGCTCTTACTAACAAAATTATATGGCTGTAACCAACTTGTCTTCAAGACACCTTTAATTTACTGCTGCGTGATCTGCTTGGTAGATTGCAATATATATTCTTAAAGGATCAAGAAATCTCTCACAAAAGAAGATATCAAAATACAAGGATTTAGCTTTATAATCATTCTGTATTGTAATAAGCAGCTGGCTTGCAGATGTGGGCTTTCTGCAAGCCACTTCTCAAATGATCACCTTATTGGTTTTTAAGTCCTCTTGTTACAGTGTTGGAAAACTGTTTCATTATCTCAGCTTTTAGTGAGTCTCATTTAAATCCCATCAAGCTCTGTTCTTATTTTCAAAGCTGATTTATGATCATTCTTGAGTGAAACAATCAGTAACCTACAGAATGCTGCTCATCAAGGCTTAAATTGGTAGAAACCCAAGGGGTTGGGATGGAAATGGGAATCAACAGTAGTCTTTTCATGTTACACTTCAAGTTAATAAAATTGTCTTATTAGTATAACATTGTAAAAGAGACATGTTGTAAAATCTGTTTCAGTGAATTCAAACTTTATTGTGAAAGGTTTTTTTAAAAGCTAATGCAAACTAAAAGAGAAGAAGAGGCCTACAGCATCTGTATGAGATGAGGCCAGGGAAAAATATCAAGCCATCATCAGTGTTTGGGGCTAGATAGAGCAGGTAGAGAAGGGAAAAGAGAAAGACCTCCCCTAAAGATAGGAGTAATTTAATCATTGTTGTGTTGTTGGGTGATCTCTAATAATGTCCGGACAGGGCCCAGCAGCCCTGCAATTATAGAAGCAGCAGCACAGGGTTTCCACTTTTGCCTCACACACAAGGCACTTCCACTGCTCTATGCAATGCCAGAACTGTCATGTACAGCCAATTTTCCCATGAATTGTTCAATGAAAATGAATCAAGATCATGGTATACTGTCATTCCCAGGGACATTGGTAGGAAAAGATGGTTGCTGTTTGCCTGTGGTTGTGCTTATCTTCCCTGGCTCCAACAATGCCTTTGATCAGGATGCCACATCACAACATTTCCCCGGGGAATGAGAAAGGATCGCCATTGAACTGTTCAGGGTAGTTTTGCCGCCACTGCATTGGAAAGCAGGTTGTCATGTGACAAAAGCAAAGACCGTTGGCCACTTTATCTGTCCTGGTAGGCCTCCAGTGAAAAGAGACAAGTGGCATGGAAAGTGTGAGTATGGGTTTTCATGGGCTTATATTCCACCCAGTACCAGAAATGACTCCAGGACGTTCTAGAATGGTTGCTTGCTTTGTTTAGTAATGAACTATATGCACTATATGTATTCACGGGGAAAGGAACAGAGAAATCTCTGCTGCCAACCTTACAATCTATAATTAGCAATGGATGAAATTATCCCATCAGAAATTATTGTTTGGTTGCCATGTTACAAAACCATCATTGCAAGCTTGCATAATAGTTCTCTGTTAACCCAAGATCTCTTTGACATGGCAAATTCTTCCGCATGGACAGCTAGGTGTGTTTTATATGCATCATTCCATATGAGTTACTTCCAACTCAGTATCAGTTGGCTGTTTTCACCTAAGTAGTGTTTTCACACATGCAAAGGCATGAGCAGAGGCATGAGTTTCCAGTCTTGCTGACTATGTGCTAGTTCTTTTACCAGAGGTGGCCTGACAGGGTATGTCAGTTACTGAGAAACTTGGGCAGGAGGACGTCTTGCACCCATTTCGCTTTAGGGATACTGTGGTCAGCTGGACTTGATGGACCTTTGGTCTGATCCAGCTTGGCTTTTTTTAATTTCCTTATGTTGTTAGCATTGGGGTTATTAGCATCACTATTAGCATTATTGGGTGGACAATTTTGTCTGTTATTCACTGAGAGGCTATGTAGACTGGAACACTTAATATCTGAGGATGATGTCTACAGTAACCAACATCAGAAGATGTGCAAAATGGGGGAGATTGGGAGCTCAACGAAGCAGGTTCTGTAGGTGCTCTAAATCTAAATTAACTCATTATCAGTCTCAGATTGAATTAAGGAAATAAAGTTTGTCAGATTGAGGTCTGAGATCATTACACATTCAGGAATTATGAACCCAATAGATTCAACCTATAAACTAACCAATTACAAGTTCTGGCAGCATCTCCATTTATAATAGGCAATAAAGAAAACAGACTGGGAAGATGGAGAGACAGAGGTGACAAGTGATACATATGGGAAATGCATTCACACACCCCACTTGGCTACCTTTGGAAGTAAGGATAGGAGCCAAACACATAACAGAAACTGTAGATTTTTAAGAGAAAATTGACATATTCATAGGAATTCCATACATAGGGAGGGTAGCAAGGGAGAACAGTTGGCAAAGAATGGGATTGAAGGTGATATATTAAGAGAAGCTGAATTCACTGGAGCATCACAGGGTGAATAAAAATGATGTCAGAAATCAGAAATCAAAGGGGTGCACTTCACCTACAGGAACAGAAAGCAATTGAAATAGCAGTTAAGAGCTACCCTTGTAAGTAGTGCTGCTGATACACTGAACAGAATGCAATAACAAAGTGGAAGCTCCAAAGATCAAGATTTTAATTAAAGGCACAGAAGCCTTGAAAAGTTAGTGAACCAGCCCACAAGGATCAGGCTAGCACTGCAACAAACTAAGAACATTATTGTAAATCTGGCCTGGAAAAAAATGGGAGGCCAAAAAAGAAATCATTGGAATGTGATGTGCTGGAAAGGAAGTGAACAAAACATTAGGATTAGACTAAGCAAGCCATCATATGGTTCCTAAAACTGTGTTCCATAAACCATAGTTTGTTTGTTTGTACTGCTTTTCTGCTATGACCTCAAGAAGGGGAAACTTGACTCCAATCCTTTCCTCTGCTCCCTTGCAGCCACCATTGCAGAAATGATGAGTGTTTCTTCCAGAGCTCACAAATACAATTTTAGAGGAAGGAAAAAGAGGGAGTTTTCTCGCAGGAGATCAGGAAAGAGGAGAGTCCGGGATCTGCAATTTCTGTCCTCTCAGTAACATGTTTTTTTGACCCTAGATCCCATCATTATTTATTTTAATTCTGGTTCTTTATTTTAGCCGATGATTGACAATTTTTGAAGAATTGCCAGACCACAACTTGAAAACATTTTTGATTACATCTTTCAGAATTCTCATACTCCTCTTTTAAAGTCTGCCCCCTCCAATTCTCGGGGGCCCACTCTGCATCGAACTGATGTGGACATAGTTATGAGTGCAACAAATCAAGCATCATTTGAAAAAGTTAAAAATAGCCCTGAATGTTAGGTCACAGGAAAAGTTTTTGAACATGAAACACATTGACAAAGTAAAATATTGGTTAGGTAAAGAAGATTAGGAAATGAAATATGACAGAGGAATAGGTTGGAAAGTCTAAGATAATTTATCCACATTGAAAAGAGATAATTGGCAATGATAATGGGAATGAATGGAAGGACAAAATGAGTAGATGAAATTAGGTGAGGAGAGTTGGGACTGGCATGAGAATTATGTGTTAGGATGATGTTTTGGCTGTATAAACAGAAACCCAAATATAGCATGAAGCATCTTACTACGACATCAGCAAATAGGGTCAAAGAAGAAAGCTGTAGGCAGATGCCCCTAAAGTATAGCAGAAATGCGACATGCTGCAGCAAAATAGTTCCAGACAGCCAGGCCATCTCTTATATTATTGCATTTCCTATTGTCCCATTCTATTCCAAATATACATTTCTCAATGGACTAGGGCCTTTTTACGATTTTCTTTTTCAGTTTTCTTTTTTTTTTGGATGGGTATTCATTAGGTATTTTCCCCAAAGATATGTGTGTCCATGCGTGTACATGCAGACATGCTTTTGAATTTCTTGCAAGAATGAGAATAACTTCCTTCTTGTTTCCCAAGTTTTGCTACAATCTTGTGGGCAAACTTGTGTAACATTGTAGACTGTCTACTTTACCTTCTGTGAAATGGGTGTTTTGTGACAGGACATGTCCATCACCACATTTTGTTTTAAAAATGTATTTATATCCCACCATTTTTCCAACCCAAGGAGGCTTACATAGACCTCCTCCTCTCCATTTTATCCTCACAACAAGAACAACCCTGTGAGGTATGTCAGGCTGAAAGTGAATGACCAGCTCAAAGTCACCCAGTGAGCTTCAGGGCCAAGTGGGGCCTAGAACCTGGAAGTCCCATCATTGTCTCTACTACTCCACATTGTCTCAGCAGCCATTTTGGGAATGTGCATGCCTCTTCTGTCAGCTCTTCAGAGAATATAAAACTGCCTTGTGTGCTTTGCATCTTTTGGGGCCTGGACCATCTGGTGCCAGGCTGATGCTTCTAGTACTACTGCATTGTCTGCAAATGAGCTGGCCTTATGTTACTTTCCTCAAAGGAATGAACACTGATTTTTCAATTATAATGTTGAAGGATGCTTCTCAGCAGCCACTCCCATGTTTCAGAACTCCCTGCCAGGTTAGTTCCCTCTTTGTTTTCTTTCTAACAACAGATGGAGGCATATCAGTTCAGACAGGTCCCTAGTATGCATGTTGCATTGTCGCTGAAAGTGGATTTAATTGGCTGGGCTCTGTGGATTTCTTTTTAAATCTTTTTGTTGCCGCTTTTTAAAACTGAGGCTGTATCTGCATTTTGTTGTAGTTAAATAGGTGTGCCATTTTTGGTTAGACGGTGAGATGCTGATGTAACAAATAGGTAAATAAAGGTTTTCAACTCTCATGTCAAACTGAAATGTAGCTTAGTAAAATGGTGAATCTTAAAATTAAACCCCTATTTCATTTATTAATTTGCATTTTAGAATTATTTATCTCCCTTTGAAATATGGGTATTCTATGTACATGATAACACAGAGCCATAAAACAATGGTACAGCATAGACAAATGACACCTTGGCATCATCTGTATCCTTGCTGTAATAGCCCCAAGATAGCAGATTCATGCTTACATTTCATGTTTTCCACTGTTTCAAATAATAGACAGCAATGGGACAAGATGATGCTGTTATGGGGGATAAGATGTAGAAGAAGGGTTACTCTCCTTTCTGACCATACTCATGGATTAGAGAGGAGTGATGGGAAAGAAAACAAACAGCTAGATGAGAAGCTAACATTGAGATCCTTTTTCACTTTGAAGAAAAGCAGCCTGCTAAGAAAAATGGAGCAGTGGGAGAAAGGAGGAGAGACAGTTATATCTCAAATTGGTTTCCTGAGCTTTGATCTCATGCTTTCTCACATGCTTGACCAAAATAATCTCTTTCTTTCACATCTGCAGCACAAAGGGAGCTGCAGCTGCATTTTGTGTGTCAAGCATGTGATTCTTACCCTGTGCATAGGAGGAGAGTTCAGAAAGCAGGAAGTGGGTGTCTTATAAAGAGCTGCATCCCTTTTTCTTTCTTTCTGCATACTGCTGTAGCTCACTTCATTGCTGACTGTCACAATGCACAAGAAATGGGACAATGCAATAAAAGCAGGCTGGTATTTTGTCTTAATGAGGACTATCTAAAGTAATTCAAACTAGACTCTAATTGATTTTAATGGAAAAGTTAAGCTTAACAGATGTAGGGGTTTAAACATATGTCTGAATTGTAGCTCTAATATATTCATTTTGAAATACAATTTCAAACATACTAAGGAAATTCAGGGTGAGATCCTATGGTCTATGTGAAGGGGTCCCAAAGGTTATGGGATACGTTGAAATTTTCTCTCCAAGGGCAGAGATACTTTGATGGTCAGATGGGAAGATCTGACCTCAGATACCTCCACCCAGACTCTTCTTGCCTTTTATTTTAGAAATGCATGAAAATTTACACATACACACCCTTTAATTAATATATTTTCTCACAAAATTATGTGTTTATCAATGCAATACATTTATCTAAATGTATGCTTTTCTGAACATACCTTATCCTGAACTATTTTTAAAAGCACAATGTGCTGTATTTTTTCCCAAGATGAGAATTGCTTTGCAAATTTCAGAAAAGTGTGATATGTGAAGGATAATTATGTTCAGATCTGCAAATTAGTCTCTGAGGGGCAGATCAGGTCAGTTCACTTTGGAATTTACACAGATCAAATTGCTCAAGCATATTTAATCAGTGAAAAATTAATACTTGCTGTACAGAACTTTATTTTTTCCTTTCTAAATATAAACTTTCATGTTATGTATTCAACATGAAGTCTGAGTACATAAGGAAATTTACCATTAAAATGGTTACCCAACACATGCATGACTATATGCCCACTCATAACATGAGATATTCTGATTTTCCTTTTAAAATTAATTTCTAGAAATAAATGCATGTTTCTTTAACAAGGCAAGTCTCGTTTCATTCAGTTGTATGGATTGTGATGTTTTTATCATTGATGAACCATTTATAGGCTCAATGGACTTCATAAAAGGAAGATGCAATAGTGTTAGAACCATGAATAAGATGTATCGAAGAATCTTACTCATTTGTGTCATTAGATCTTTGCAGTCCTTTCCAAACAAAGCATTTCCCCAATTAGTACATCGATTAATTGAAACTCTTTTACCTAATCAGAGTGTAGAAATTCATTGGCTCTATATACAATTAGATAACAATTGTGCTATCACATTATCTTATTCAATACATTCATACAGTCGTATGTATTTAGGGTCTCATGGCATATATTTAATCCTGAGATTAGTGAACAAATGATTCAGTTTCTATTTTACTATAAACAAGTTTGCAGTTCCCAAACAAAAACACAAACCTGAAAAGTTTGTTGTTGAAATCTGTATGTTTAAGAAGTTTATATAGTAGTTTGCACAAAACAAAACAAAACAAAACAAAAATATATACATACATTTAAAACCAAAACAGCGGATACCAAAATGTATGTATATCAAAAGCCACGTAAGTAATCACTTTTTTCAATAGAAAAAGATATTTGAAAATTGCACACAAAAACGCATAAGTTCAAAAAACTTATACAAAATTCATTTGCAAGTGAAATGAGGACAAACAGAAATAAAGAGACAGACACATTGCAATTTTTGGTGTAAACCTGGGCCATATTTCTTTTTTAGAGGAATGATCTGCAAAAGATGGAAATTGTGCGGTCAGCCTATCAGAACACTACCCATACCCTCAAACAAATATGGAGTGGGCAAAAGAAACAAGCAACCACCCGTTGATCATGCTTCCTGCCAAAAAAATAATCTTACCTGTCTCACAAAAGGTAGATTCACATTGCATATGGGGAAGGTGGGAGTGGGACTCACTGGGCTAATATTGTTCTGTAAGCCCACCCCTCCTGCTGGACGTGCGCGATTGGCAAGTCTGTGTCCCCTGCCTTACGAACGAACAATATCTTCCTGTAAGATGAGAAGCTGGGCACATGTGATGTGAGCTTTTTTATTGATGTGAGCCGCCCCGAGGCTTCGGCGAATGGGGCGGCATAAAAATGTTTTAATAAATAAATAAATAAATAAAAATAAAAAAATACAAACAAAACTGCGTATATGGTCAAGATCTCATCCAATGTACAACTGGGACAGAATAAATATAGCACTGGAAAACTGGGTACCCAGCTTGATGGATTTGATCTTCTCTAGTTAGTACCATTGCTTCTAGATTGAACTCTTGGCTCACTTTCTGTGGAGGAACCAAGCATGAGAGGAAGGCTGTGAATGCAGGAGCGTCATTACAACACTGGTTAATAATAGTATGTAAGGTACTTCACATTTTGGCTGAAAAATCCAATTCAGAGACACTATGCACAATCATAATTTCCTCTGTTAATGGGATCACTGCTTTATTTGTGTTTAATGAAATACTAAGTTTTGACAGAAGATTGATAAAAAGTACTACTGTGTAATTAGTAAGAAATGATTGGTTACATAACTCCTGAGAAAACAGTGCTTATATTATTAAATTATAATAGACTTCCTATCCTTACATAATTAAATATGACTGTTTTAAGGAAGGAAAGGAAAATTATTGTTGAAAAACAGGTGTAAAATCCGCATCCACTTAGGGCTTGTCTAGAAAATAATGGTTGCCAAATTGAGACAAATTTCTTTGAATTACAGCTCTTATGGCATGCTACTTGTTCCTCTGTGGCTATCCATTCAATGCAATCATTCCAGTGTTTAATAAAAGGCAGCAATCTACTTTCTTCTTGTTAAAAAACGAATGCTAATAGGATAGTCAAGCCTGGCCTTAGACAGGTGAAGGATATAGATTAAACAAGCTATATTGGACAGGCTCCAATCAAATTTAGAAGTGCTATTTCTCAATGATTTTGATAGGAAAAATAAGTAAATAGATATATGGCTGCTGTTGTCATTTTGATTTTGATTTTTTTTTTATTTATATCCTGCCTTTCTCCTACAAAGGGCTCAAGGCAGCTTACATTTCCTCCTCAATCTTATCCCCACAACAACAACCCTGTGAGGCAGGTTGGGCTGAGAGTCTGTGACTGGCCCAGAGTCACCCAGTTGGCTCCATGGCTGAGCAGGGACTAGAACCTGGATTGTCTGAGTCCCAGTCCCATGCTCTTAACCACTACACCACACTGGCTTTCTATACTGTCCTGTAGCTGAAAGCTCTCTGGGCAGTTCACAATGATTCATGGCAAATAGACTCCAGTTCCTCAAGCAATAAGATGATCAAGGGCTATATTTCCTTTGGATGGGAAAGAATACTGGATGTATGGTGCTGGATGCAGACTTATTCATATTTTGTTGTTGTTGTTGTTAGTTGCAAAGTTGTGTCCAACCCATCGCGACCCCATGGACAACATTCCTCCAGGCATTCCTGTCCACCATCCCCCAGAGTCCACTTAAGCTCACACCAACTGCTTCAGTGACTCCATCTAGCCACCTCATTCTCTGCTGTCCCCTTCTTCTTTTGCCATCTATTGTTCCCAGCATTAGGCTCTTCCCCTGGGAGTCCTTCCTTCTCATTAGGTGGCCAAAGTATTTGAGTTTCATCTTCAGTATCTGGCCTTCTAAAGAGCAGTCAGGGTTGATCTCCTCTAGGACTGAGCGGTTTGATCACCTTGTGGTCCAAGGGACTCGCAGGAGTCTCCTCCAGCACCACAATTCAAAGGCCTCAATCCTTCGGCACTCAGCCTTCCTTATGGTCCAGCTTTCACAACCATACATTGCAATTGGGAAAACCATAGCCTTGACTATACTCACCTTTGTCGGCAGAGTGATGTCTCTGCTTTTTAGTATGCTGTCTAGATTTGCCATAGCTTTCCTCCCTAGGAGCAAGCCTCTTTTAATTTCTTGGCTGTAGTCCCCGTCTGTGGTGATCTTGGAGCCTAGGAAAATAAAATATGTCACTACCTCCATTTCTTTCCCATCTATTTGCCAGGAAGTGAGAGGACCGGATGCCATGATCTTAGTTTTCTTAATGTTGAGTTTCAAGCCAACTTTTGCACTCTCCTCCTTCACCCGTATCAAGAGGCTCTTTAGTTCCTCTTCACTTTCTGCCATTAGAGTGGTAACATCTGTGTATCTGAGGTTGTTGATATTTCTCCCAGCAATCTTAGTTACAACTGGTGATTCATCTAGCCCTGCCTTTCTCATGATGTGCTCTGCATATCATAGGCAGCGCGACAATATACAGCCTTGCCGAACTCCTTTCTCAGTTTTGAACCAATCAGTGTTTCCATGTCCAGTTCTCACTGTTGCTTCTTGACCCACATATAGGTTTCTCAAGAGACAAATAAGATGGTCTGGTACTCCCATCTCTTTAAGAACTTGCCACAATTTGTTGTGATCCACACAGTCAAAGGCTTTAGCATAGTCATTCATATTTAGAACAGACCTATCAGAATCAGTGGGACTCAGTTTGGTCACGACTTACTATATCCTGTTGATATCAATGGATAGATTCTGAGCCTGACTGTCTTGATCCAATTCATGGTGTCCTTGTAATATCCCTTACAATCCTATGCATGCCTACTTGGAGGAATGTTCCATTGATTTCAGTGTGACTTCCCGGTAAGTGTGCAAAGGATTTCAGCTCTCATTCTCATATATATTAGCATAACACAGTGGAAGGAAACACTCAAAACAGTACAGACTTTCTACCAAATTCCCAAATAAAAGCAACTGACTTGTAGGTTTGTTAGATTTAACTAACATCAATTAAAATTTCTATCTTTTGGCCTGTTTCTATCTTGTCATTCAAAGTATTTGTAGCTGTGTTCTCTCCTTTACCCTCAACTTGAGTTATTATTAATTATTGCATGTATAAATTGCAAGCTTCACAACAGGAAATTATAATTAATTTTATTTATAATATTTTCATAATTTAAAATATTGTGAAGCTAAAAAACCTCCACAATGACAATAGCAAAACCAAAATAATACAGTCTAAAAGAACTGGTTATGGGATATTCATCCCTCAAAAATGCCTCTGATAACTTAGGTATGTAATATGCCCAGTCATAGTCACCAAAAACCCCAATCTGTAACACTGCCACACTGAATCATGGATGCATACAAAGCTATGGCAAGGAGATGAACTGTAAATCTGAAGTAGAGGATCATGTACCCAGTGCAATTTTCACAGAGACACACTTTTAGATATAACTGGAGTACCTCCTGTGATGTCATTTGCACAACACAGAAGCTAAGGCATGTTGCTGTGGGGACCATTCTTCCAATAGTGAAAGTTTCTTCTCCATCAGGATATAGGAAAAGCTGCTAAAGATCTTTTTTCAATGACAGTAGCTTTCCGGTCTTGGGAAGCTGCTTTTCTCTAAACTAAAAGGGTCTGGTTCTTTCAATTCTTTTCATATAACTTGCCGTTTAAGCAGTGTTAACTATGGTTACTTGTCTCCAAATGCTTTCCTTGGAGTACACAGAAAGACAAACATGTGCAATAAAGCACAACCTGAAAATAATAAATATTTTCATGCTCTATATCACATAATATTTTCAGCATTTGTGATGGGAAAACTTCCCCCAGTCTGAATCAGATTAGCTTGGAAATGTCAAGCAATATTCCCAAAAGTCGGCTATAGTTCGACATTTTTCTGCAGACTGTTGTGAGTGGCTTGGAAGTGGCCTAGAGTCACATCAATAATGGCTGCAGCAGCAGAGAAAGTGTCGTGGAAGTCTGAGAAGATGATTCCCCCCTTCCCAGTTTTCTCTTTCTCCCATGGTATTTGGGATGTTATTTGTTTGTTTCAAAGAATGGCATGCCACCTTTCTTGAATAGCTAGTATTCAAGTGTTACCTTAACAATTCACTATTTTTTAAAGCATACAAGATTAATGTACGTGATTGCAAAGGCAATAATTCAACTGCATGCAATTCAACTGCATGCAATGGTTAAATAATTTCAGTAGTTCATAAGCCAAGTCAAACAGACCAATCTAGTGAAAAATAAATATATTCTATGAGTTTGCTTTCCCTGAATCAAAGTTGCACTATAGCAACTCATATGGAATTTATGATACCTGTAACTTTCTGATCTTCATCAGTGCTACATTTCAACTAATTATCTCCTGATTGATAAATGCCCAGTTTTTCACCTTCTGTGAAAATGATACATTTTTCTGAAATCGATTTCCACCACATATTAACACATTCTGTATATGAAGTTCTGTATATAAATAACTTTTTTAGAACACCCAAGTGTTAATATCTTTACAGTGTATTTGTGAAAGTAATAATGGCTCATACTATTTCAATGAAAGTGATGCTAAATTAAATAAGAATTTGACATTGCTCATTATATGCAAATGTAAGCAGTGGCTTGATAACATTACATCAGAAGAGTTTCCATTGTAGCTGAGTTGGCGCTCATCAGAACACACATTTTGTCTCTCAAGTCTGATGATAACAAGTCTTTCCTCATCTCCACAGATGTGACTATTTCTGTTATGATACAAGTTTCTCCTTGGTATTGTTGGTTGCAGAGGTGTGCATCAACCTCAAGGTTTGACTTGGACCCCAATTTGCTGATCAGACAATGAATAGAACTGTCTGCCTAGACATTGCCTGAGCTCAAGATGGAAACCAGAGTTCTGACTCCCCCTTCCTTGCCTGCACAGTCTGCAAAGTAAATCCATGTTGGATGCTCTACAAGGTCAGTAAAGCAGTTGTTAAAGGACAGGAATTAAAGGGCTCAAGGAGAGGGAGGGAAGGAGAGGACATTCAACAGCCAAGATACAAGGGACTCCAGCTTCTTTCCCTTCCCCTCCCAGAGAAAATGCCAGCCTCCATTCTGCAAAGGATGGGGGAGGGGGGAACTTTCCTGTTTGGAGGCTCACATTCATCTTGATAGGATTGAACCCAAAGACACACAAATCAGGAAATTTCAGGAGAAAAATTAATGAAGGAAGGAAGGAAGGAAGGAAGGAAGGAAGGAAGGAAGGAAGGAAGGCATTCATAATATAGATGTAATGCAAATTGTACTGAATGAAACCAGCCACAGAAGAAGATCAGAAACAAAATGGTAAGGGAAATACAACAACAGCACATTTCAACATAAAGTAGGGAGCATGTTTAACTGCCTGGAAAAAAGGATATTAAGAGATCAAAATAAAAATTGAGGCGATGATATAACATACACACAATAGGAACTAAAGCCAACTTTAAACATTATGATTTCTAACAAGGGGAAGGAAAAATGGATTTGTTGCCTAATCTGACGCAAAGACACAGGGAGACAAAAACAGTGAGTGACAGAAAAATCAAAGTAGGGTTTTCAAAACATTTTTCAGGAAAAAGACTGAAATGAGGATTGAGAAGAAGCAGAAGAAATGAAAATATGAACAACAATGACAAACAACAACAAGATTTAGCCAAGGGAACCTACCCCAGCGGAACACACAAGAACTGAGCACTTTCCTTTTCTTCCACAGTAAGAACATGCACCATCATGGAGCAGAGTACAAAGTGGTAACTGTGCCAATTAAATCAATTTCAGGTCCAGGTTCTAACACACAAAAAGTGGAAAAGGGCAGTTAAGTACTTCTGCAAGGCACTGTCAAAGGCTACATTATCAGTCAGTTTGCTTTCCTTTTCAAAACTTGCTTATGAACCATTTCAATCCATGAATACATTTTTATTCCTCTATTTTTAAAGCATCATTTTCAGTTTAAATATATATTTTTTAAAACCTCTCTCCCCAAAGCAAGTTTCTACCTCTGGAACAAAATTAGGAGTGATGCTCCTAACATTATGGAAAGTGTGGACAATGTTGTCCAGTTTCTCTATACAAAGGTCCTATTAAATCAGAGATCTACAGTGGTTTTCAAAAGTCCGCCTGGAGCCTTGTATAGAATTAAGACCTGGGATTGAATACATAAATTCAGTTGTATTTCTTGGTGTATAAATTGACAGAGGATAAGAAATTGTGTTCAAGTCAGACACTGACTTTTTTTTAGTATGTACATGTTACATTATGTTCTAAATTATACAACAGCACCGCTTCTGTAGGCCAAGGGATTATTCTGTGTAAAAATAAAAAGGAATGAAGAAAGAAGCTGAAGCTGTGGGAATTAATTATATATTGCAAGAATAATCAGAAAAAATGTAAAAGAACAACTTGTATATCTACTAGGTAGGCCCAGTTCAGTGAAGGATACCTGTGAAAGAGCATTCAACATCTGAAAAAATCACATAAAATATTTGCAATACTCTGTGAAACCCCTTCATATTTCTTATAGTTTATTTGGTGTGGTCATAAAAAGTAGGCCAGTTTCTCCTTCATTTTGGGCCACTGAACTCTCTGAGATGCTTAAAAGTGGGTACCAGGAGTGCTCAAATCAGGGTGAAAAATATAGTTAAGATAACATCACATGATGAAGGCTTTTGTTTTGGATTAGGTGTGTGAATGTGAGAAATGTATATTTTACAGAGTAGACTCTACAATGTAATGCAATGAATAAAGTTTTCAATACAGACCTGAAATGTGCAGCAGAAAGCTAGTTATCGGGGAAAGAAACAGCTGTAAGTGCACCTTCTGTTTGCACCATCATTTTAAACCACACACTCATGTGGAGAATGTGTGCTGTGGAAGCATCCACCCGGTTTGGGAACTGACCTGGAGTCTGCTTGAATGTAAGCAGCTATCCAGTATTTCAAAGGCAGAGATTGACAGCAGGTCACTATAGGAAAAAAAGAGAGGCTAAAGGCCCATGTCTTGCTATTTATTCTAACCTTCCAGAATTTGGAGATTGAAGCGGAAAGGCCAAGCATATGATAAATCTAGCAATAAATATTTTCTAATAAAATAAGAGCATAGAAAGAGCTGAATTGGACCCGAGCAAAGGCATAACTAGGTCAGCATTCTGTTCCCACAGTGCCCAACTCAGTAGCATGGACACAAACCGCACCCTTCTCCAGGTGTTCCCTAGAAACTGGTATTCAGAGGAACACTGAATAACATGCATATATAAATATATGGTATAGGTGTTTTTCCCTGTGAAACAGGTACTGCACATGACCTCTTCCCATCATGGGCTGTGGCCATTATCATATTTCCACACATGGCAACACATTAGATCAAAATTTGTAAGCCCAAAGCTCTCCATTGTTTCTCAAGAGTATCCACTAATCCAGTCTCTTTCCGGTTCACCTGACAGGATCCAATTCATGAGTTTGAAATGAGGGAAGGTCTTCTCCCAAGAAGTCCCTGTGAGTAAATTGCAGATTTACTGAGGAGAACAAGAAGGAGGAGGTTTAACTGGAACAAAGAGCAAAATTATAACTTCGGTCTTCTAAAGCTTCCAAAAGATGCTTTGGCTTTGATAAATGCTAAGAATTATATGGTTTGTTCAAGACAAGTCTATGGAGTGCTCTCTACATTGGTATGTGGCTTGGCCTGGGCACAGAAAAGTGATGCAAGGAAGGAAGGAAGGAGGGAGGGAGGTTTTCCTGGTCAGCACTGGAATGTGGACTTAGAGTTTGCAGCATTGGAGTCATCAAAGATCAATGACCATTGCCTGAGGAATTGTCAGAAGACAATCTTCTGTTTGAAAGTGATCTATAACATAGGACTTGATCCATCCAAGTCTGGTTTATAGATAATGAACCATCAATGGAAAGAATAGGGAAGGTCTTGAAGTGAGCACCTTAATATCAAACTAGGCAGACCACAAACTTCCCTATAGTAAAATATATCACATTTCTATTTCATTTATAGCAGTGACTTCCAAATGGCATCACTTTATGCATGCAAAATTTTATGTCAGTCTGTACCCTCTTTTGTCCTCTCTTTTCTGATGCATTTCCTCCTTCCTGTGATGTGCCAGAGCCTACTATGTTCTGCCCCTACAAGATACCAAGCCTGCAGTCACTGACCTATGTCAGGATTCAGCTTCAGTTATTGTTTCTGTTTTTGATCCCAAGTCACAGTCTAATGATGAATAAACTGAACAGTGGGACTGGGATTGGGTTTCTGGCCAGGATACAGACCAGTTGTTCTTTCTTGCTGATGATAGAACTGTCTCAGATGTTTTCTAGTTATATTGAGAGTTATGGGTAGTGCAGAGATGGTAATTTTGATGCTCTTGCATAATCTTATCTGTGGAGAAATGAAAAATGGCAATATGAACATAATTACTTTCATCCATGACCTCCTGCACTATGGATTATTAAACTCTGCTGGCTCATCTGTAGCTTCTGGCAATATTTACTGCATCTTTTCCTGCCTATAAATTCCTTCAATTGCTTCATTCCCACCCACCCCCAGGGGCACATATCTGCACGGACCTGCACAGATCAATAATCTTTTAATACTTCTGTGTTGGACCCACCACTGAATACTATAAAATGTGTTCATACTAAGAATGATATTTTTGGTGCTTTTACCTACAAGTAATGAACTTCATAAAACAAAGGAGTAAGCATAAAGATGTTGAGATAATTAAATGCTAGGCAACCCTGAGAATAAAGTGCTGGAGGTCACTGACTTCCCCAGCTTCTTTTAAACATCTTAATAATGGTTTGTGGCCTTTTTCTCAGAAATGCTGCACTAAGAGTTCAAGCTCATGGGACTGTATATGTGGATCCCAGTTTGCCCTGAGATACCAGTGGTGGGATCAATGCGTTGCTCCTCTTCTGCATCACTCTCTCTTTTAAAAGTGGATGAACAATAATGGTAAGTGGCCAAGTCTTCATTGCCTCAGTGTTGTATTTTTTACTCAGCTTTTCATGGCACAGCTTTTTCAATGCACGCTTTGGAGTTGAGGAGCACTGGAAGGTTTCCATGGGTTTTGTGCACTTGGAACTAACTGATCCATATTCCTTCAATAAAATTGCAGAATCTTCCATCTATTTATTAGTGCCTGCCTCCTTCTCCCTGCACCACCTGCCAGCATGGCAATGATACCTTTTGTATGATAAGACATTCTGTTCATTTACAAAAGTTGTTCAGAGGAGCTCTCATCCTGCTTGTAAGTTAATAAGAAATTTCTATTCTTGCCTTATACTTTGAGTGTGTTGAAAGCCAGTGTTATATAACCCTCTAAAGGGCAAACCTAGCAACAAATTTACTTTGTTAGATTCAGCATTGGTTAGCCTTTCATTTTCAATTTTGTCACCCAGAGGAGAAATATTGGCTGAGATCCTGACTAGCCATGAGCAGAATGCTACTCAAGAAATATTTCTGCTGCAGAAACAGGGTGGGGACGCATATTTTCTGAGTCTTTTTTGCCCTTGTAGCACGCTGTACCAGTAAAAAGCTGTTACAGAGGGTTGGGGACCCTCCAGAGCAGTGTGCAAAGTGGTATGGGGAGCTACAAAGAAAACTTTTAATTTTTTTATTTATTTAAAAAATAAATTAAAAAAGGAAGGGAGAAAGTGCCCCTATGGGCTCTGCTGGATCTTTGTGCTTTCCTTCAATGGGAAAAGTCATTTCAAGTGCAACACTCTGTCCAACAAAAATTAATGTCTTCAAACTGGAAGTACTTTCTGGAGCAGTTCAATATATTCGCACAAGCAAAATTTTCCACTGCTTGTGATTCATTTTATCAGTAAACACTCACCACTTACAACAATCAATTACAACAAATTATACATATGTGTTTAAAGCACAACTATACAACTTTTTGAATTGAAAGAATCTGTATGGCTGCAGAACATCAGTAAAATCTAAAAACGAATATTCATATCTTCCAAGCCCATGCCTTCCTTCTATCGGATGGTGCTCCAAAAGCACTCCCACATGGCCAGCTTGATGGAAGCATCCCATTCCAGGACTCACTGTGACGGTGCAGCAGTTAGCAGAAGTCATACTCTGCTCAGTCCACGGGTGTAATGTCTTAGTGAACCAGTTCACATTAGAATTAAGGAATGAGGACTCCATACATTTCATCTTGAGTGTTGTCTTACACTTCTTTAAAATGCCAATATGTTATTATAGAGATGATTGAGTTACTGAAACCTTGCTAACTACATCTAATAAATAAATAAATAAATAAATCATCATCTTCATCAAAATGACAGAAGGTAAGTTGCTTTGCCCAAGAAAACTTCCTCAGAAAGCAAACTGGGTCACAATAGAAAACATTCTGTTCTGTACCCCTATAGAACTCACCACTTCATTGTCCCAGAATTTTTCCTGCTAATATGAAAATATTTATTACTTATTACTTTGTAGGTGAGAGGTGTTCCCAGGCTCAGCCCCTACTCCTGTACATACACACCATTATGTCACATGCACACACATGGCCTCTACATGTGCACAGACCACTCATTCACATCACACACACACCATGGAGACATGTTGCTCTCACACGCTCATCACAGCAGCGTCATGCTTGTTTAGTTCGTATACTGCCCAACAGCTGAAGCTGTCTGGGCAATTTGCAACACATTAACAATTACATTAAAACATCATAAAAGGGTTATCATACAAATCATAAAACCAAATATAAAGAATTAAAATAGCTTCAAATTAATCTTAAGGCCTGCTTAAACAGCTAACAAAGCCCCAGTAAACTAACTAAATGTCCTGCAGGAGAGGACAGTCTTAACCTTAGCTGCAAAAAGACATTATGGTTGGGAGCTCATTCCATGACTGGGGGGATACCACTGAAAAGGCAATTCTCCTTTTGCCATCAGCTGAGCCTCCCCCAGGCCTTGATCATAGTGTCCGGGTAGATGGAGACTGGGAGACGCATTTCATCAGGTGTTGTGGCCCCAAGCCATGCAGGGCCTTATGGATTAAATCCAGCACCTGGACCTGGAAGCAGATAGAGAACCAATGCAAGCGAGCGGGCACAACACCTCTGCCTAATTGCTATCACACTTCAGAAAGTAGACGGGAAGCATCAAGCACTTCAGAGACACAAGCCTCTGGGGCAGAAAACAGAGTTTGTTTGTTTTCTGAGCATCCCCCCATTCCACATTTTGTTCTTCTCCTGGCAGCCGCAGATGCTTGAGATCTGGGCCAGCCAGCCAGGGCTTGATGGGCAACCCATGGCCTACAGGCCAACACTTTTACCCTTCTGGCACAGAGTCGTATATTTAAGAACCAGCAAGTAGAAGAGAGCTACATTAGGCATGGCGTATAGTTGTAACACAGGTCTTTGCTTGCACTGCTACAATTTGATTTGATAACACAGAACTCAGTTATCCTTAAAGATGAAACACACGGAGTCCTTCATTCTTAATCTTGATATGAATTTCGGTACACTAAAGTATTCCAGTAGTTGTGTGGCTGTTGTGTGGCCAGCAGTTGTGTGGTCTTTGTGACCTTAAATGTGAAGTTAACTAAGGAGGCTTATTAAAAATCTGCATGCAAAATACGCTTTGTCAGGCAAACCAATAATCCAAATCCCTTAAACTGTAGTAAGCTTAGGTTATTTCAAAAACAGGAATGAAGTGGGGGGAGTAGAAATGATTTTTTTTTGAACCACAACTTTAAGGGAGGTCAAAGGATGACATTCTTTTGATGTTGAAGTGAATAACAATCACAGCACAGAGCTTAATCTTTTTAAAAACACATTTACATGGAAAATGAATTTATAACAAGCTGTTGAGCCCCAGAGGATGCAATAAATGATTGCTTACTCCCCACTTTTTAGATGATTTTTCACCCTCTGTTGCCTTCCACATCCAAAACTCATAATAAAGTGTCTCAAATGTTAAAGTGTATTTTAATAAAGAGAATATTAAATATAGTGCATGGATATCAAAGGAAAACATTTTGTAGAAAATTGCCTTCCCCTGTTAGCAAGAGAACAAAGAAGAACTGTAATAATTCGTGGAAATGACCTCTCTAAGCAAAGACTCCTTTCAAGCACCCAAAACTGGTGCTGAGATCAAAAGGTGAGCTTCATTATGGGCAGGTGTTTTTCAGGCATCTCTCATTTGGTCTGACAATGATGTATTCATCACAAGAGTGTGAAAATATCACTTTACCCTTGGCTAAAAGCTGAAGTTGAGAGTTTTCTCTCTATATATAATAAAGGGGTTGAATGGGGCAGGGTAATTCCACTGGCTGCAATTTAAATTGTTTAAAAATAATAAGTATTCCTGGGAAAATGTATAAAGGAAAAAAGGAGGATTTCTCTGTAGTACTTTCCTGGATGTGTGTGTGTAAATTTTCCCTTTAAAAGGAAAAGAAACACAAGGAAAAGATAAACATCTTATCTTATTTGCAGGTTTGTGAACCTTTTTGCTGGTGCACTCAGAAGATGAAGTGTAGTAATGAGTTCATTTGATTAGAAGTACAGCCATTACTCTAGTGACTCCTTTATTTTTCTAGAAGTTGAGAAATGGTCTCTCACAATCATAACAAGAAAGGATACTACATCTACAGCTGTTTCAGATATGTGTTTCTGGATAGGTTACATTAGCACATGGCTAGATCACCATTTGGCTATCTCTCAGAGCCATCTAAATCTATATATTCATTTTCTGCTGGTCTGTCTATAGGTGCATGCAGTATGACATTGCTGAAAGTTTTCTGAACTACCCAACTTCTGTTCCATAGAAAGACACATTGCCCTCCAACTTTCATAAGTATTCAAAAAGTTTTGCAACAGTTTTAATACATTCTTTAGTGAACCCCTGATATGCCAGAATACTCATTCTGTCAGAATACTTCATGTTCTGTGCTTCAAAGGCAAGAGATGCTGGTGAGACCCTACAAGAAGGCAGGCCTTATTGGAGGAACTCAAGACCATAGTTAGTCCTCTGTGAAGTGACAATCAGAAAACAGACCAAGACAACTCCTAGCAAGCAAAGAATGCTGAGCTAGGAACTGACTGGCAGCCAACTTGGGTCTTCAAGAGTCCCTCAGGCATGGTGTTGTCTCTAGTTCTGAGTTCTGTGAGTTAATCTGTTGTGGTTTACAGAGGCCATTCCCTGTTCTCCAGATATTGTTCCAGTGAGGCTGGGAGATTCCTGGTGCTTCTTCCTGTTGGGTGGTAGCGGAAAGGGCCTTCCTACCAAAGAGTCACAATGAGAAAGTATCTTCAGAAAAGAAGAGGAGAAAGAGTGACCCTACCTGGAAAGCTGTTGTCATGGTGCTGGCTTCTAGAGTTAGTAGCTTGAAAATCTCGCCTGTTGTTCCTTCCCCTAGTCTTCCTCAGCTCTGAAATCTATGTAGCTTCATGCCAATTAATGAAATGGTTTATCATTAAATGGGCAAGTGATTCCATCCTAGTTCCAGATGCGTAGCTTTTATTTATTTCCCTTTTATACCATCCAATAGCCAAATATTGTCTCTTAAGACCAGAAGAGATCCCATGCTGTATAAGACCAAGGACCTCTACAGTCCTGTTATCTGTTTCCACAGTAGTCAAGCTGCTGCTGCTGGAAAGCCCACAAGAGTACTTGCATCTTCCCACTTGTGATCCCCAGAAGTGTACTGCCTCTGACATTGTAGATAATATAACACCAGCATGTTTAGTAGCTATTTGTTAGCATTATCTTCCATTAATTTGTCTAAGCGCCCTTTAAAGGTATCTGTTTTAATTTTAGATGCCTGATCTAACTAAAGTACATTATTTCAGATCTGAGGATACTTTGGAAGAAATGGAACTCTTTGTTTCTAAGATAATACACAGTTTAGTGAATACAATGATACACAAGATGTATATCACTGTATAGATCTGTATATTATGTGTGAATGCAGAATATAAACAAGCAAGAAGGAGATTTGTGCTTCTCTTTTTTGTGGCCATATTAGTTTTCTGAATAGGTGGACCCATCAGTTTCCTGGATATCAATTCTCCCCAAGCCAAGAACAAAAGACAATGCCTCTTTCCATTTATTTTATACATTTTCTTCCTCCCACTGTTTCAGCACCTGTCAGTATACATGAACTCTAATACTCTCCCCACCTTTGGGAGACAGGAGGGAGTGAAGCATTGTCAGGCCCAGGGAATGCATAGCTGGAAACAAAGCAGATGCAACAAGGCAGGGCAACAAAACTTGAGGCAAGACAGAGACCAAACAGAGTCCAAATCCCAGCAGTGAAGTCCAAGAGCAAAATCCAAGTCATAGGCACAGATCAGGTCAAGGCTAATAACCAGCAGTATGTTGTGGAGCAAAGACAAAGATATGGTTACAAGCAAGCAGAGGTCAATAACTGGTAAGACAATAAAGGGCAGCTACCTCAGAGCAGGACAATAAGGCAGGATTCAGGAGTAGATGGTGTAGCAAACAAGGCAAGGTAATGAGGTTTCAAGGCAGGGCAAGGCACAACACGATATGATACAGCAAGGCACAGTACAGGAGCAAGTTCCAGCAGGGGTCAGGCAAAATGCAGAGCTTGAACACTCTGTAGTTGACATGAAAATCAGCAGAAATATGGCAAGGCAAGAACTGGATATAGCAAGGTCTAGGCAAGATACAGGAAGATCTCCATTGCTGAAGCAAGCTCCAGAGGAAAGAGCTTGTAGTTATATAGCTCTTTCCTTTGGGCACTAAGCTGGTGCTCATCAGGACACTGAGAGCTTCAGCTTGGTCTGGGTCTGATCCTTTGAATAGTGTGATGAAAGTTCTGGTTCTGGCCAGCAGATGCAGCCCATATCCTTAAAAACTTCCACCAGGAAAAGCAGTTCTTATCTACAAACTGAATGTGGAAAACAGCTTGCAACAAGCTGTAAGCTAAAAGCCCTTGGCTTTTGAACAATGAGAAAGTTCACTATACCACCTGTTGAACCTTCAGAATCTCCACTTTTCTAGCACAGTTCATGCAGAATACCAAGTAAATTAGAGGTCATCACTACATAATTGGGTTGCATTTACTGTATTAATGCTCATACTCCCAGTTTGTAGGGATTCTTTTCAAGCTAACCAGTGAACAAATAAAAAAGCACTGGCTCCAACCAGCTGCTTGGGGAACCTTACTGTTAATAACTCTTCATTGTGAGAACTGACCATTTCATTGTACTCTTGGATTTCTGTTTTTGCAGATTTAACCATATGCGAATTTAGAAAAGTCCTACACATCCTATCATGCCTCAACTAGCCATACTGGCTGGAGCATATTGAGAGTTCTAGTATTTTTTTCCTATATGAGTAAACATGCATAGGATTGTTATCTTACCCCATGACTGATAGACTTGCAAAGGAGTCTGATAACAAATTTTGTCAAAGTGTTTGGAAGTTCAAGTAAACAATTCTTCTCAAATCAATGCCATTTGCACATACAAGACAAATCACTATCTATTGTAAGAAAACAATGCTGTCCTTCTCTTTATAACCACCAAACCTCATTGTTAGCTTTACAACTGCCATCACAAATTCTTCCAGTGTATTCTTAGAAAAACAAAAGGCATTTGATTATTTTTCTGAGAAATGAAATACCATATGTATCAAAATTATATATTGTATTGACATAGTTGGATGTTTTCATAAATATTACATCAGACGCAGATGCAGGGGATCACAGAGTTCTCTGAGAACTCAGCTGATGTAAACCAACTCCCACAGAAGTCAATGGGAAAAGATACTTTATACTGGTGATATAACAAAGGAACTATATTTAAATAAACTTCCCAGTCAAACTGTACCAATAATTTATTTGTATGTACAAACAGTATATTACTTCAGAACATTTGCAAATAAAGACATATGAGTTTTGGTTTATTCAGTGAGATTTCAAGTACAGGCAGTTTCTTAAATCCAACTGAATTCAGCTCAACCAAAGCAAGAAGTTTACAGATGCTTTGTAAATATGCATTTTCCACATTCTGGCTCCAATGCACATGTTTATCACTTTATTATAATCCACTTGTTTCGTGGAAATGTGAAAGCCTTTGGCTGCATGTGTCAATTGCTTCCATTGGAAAGCATCTCATTAGAGGTGACATGAAGAGACAGTGTGATGTAATGATGAGGATACTGGGCCAAGACCAAGGAAATATGCATTCAAATTCCCATAAAGCTCAATGGGCAATCTTGCATAGTTACTCTCTGTCAATCCAGCTACCTCACAAAGCATTTGCAATGGTGAAATTTGTAAGCCAACCTGAGCTCCTTGGAAGAAATATTGTACATTACATTGTTAATTCTAATTTATGAAGTACAGCCCAGGTCTTCACATTGTGAATATCATTGCATACTACATTTGTAATTTATTTTTCAATAAGCATTTATACCCATGGCAGCTCACACAATATGATTAATAACACAGAACAACATATAACACAAGACAATATAACATACAAAATATCTGTTCCGTTACTAGGACTTAAACTGTTTGCCTATTTAGACTACAGTTTTCCATGTGTATTTCACTTAGGGATGACTGGTAAAAATGATCATTTAAGTTTATCCTGCTAGTACTATACTAAAATAAAAACAAAGTAAAACTTCTTCTCTGAATCCATAGGGCTTTGTAATGGCAGTAGTTGCTGACTCTGCTTTGTGTAGTTTCTGCAGCATAAAAGTCTATTTTAAACTACAACGGATGCTATAAAGTTATGTTTTTACTAACACAGCAAATACTTGGTACAGGCCTTATGCATTAGAATAAGAGAAAGCCACGCTTTTGCGATCTACATCTGTGCTTCTTACAATATCATTAAGGCTAAAGTCTGGCAAACAGAGACAAAGTGAAAGCCTTCCACTTTCATAAAGCTATCATTACAGCTTTCTATGAACTTGGATGCAAGTTTTGTATCAGCAGCAGAATGCCAAGATCTTGCAGATAGAACAGTGTATATCAGACACTCCAAGTATTCCAAGAGAGTAAAGATACCACGAAGCACTGAAGCTGGTTCTCAGAAACTAGCAGTGGTTATTTTGGGGTATCTTGTCCTTTACTTGTACAGAAATGGGCTGCATATAGGGAGGACAAGATCTCTAGAAATTTCTGTGGATTTTGCAGAGAGCATGAGACAGTTCATGAGAATGTAAAATCAAGTTTAGGTTGCACTTTTATGAACAATTACCTGGGAATAAGTTCCGCCGAACTAGGTAAATGTACTTCTGTGTAGACATGCATAGGATGTGTTACTAGTTATTTTTCATGAAACTTACCCAACATGTTTGTATATATAAACACATGATTAAATGGAGAAAATGGTTGCTGTTTGATTGTTAGAACAACCTTTGCCTCACATACTTGTTTAATGCAAAGGGCAAAGCCTTCATTTTGGACTGAGCATCACAGCTTTACGCACCTCACACACATTGCAAGACAAGTGAAATTGTAATAGCTCAGATATCACCTCGAGTAAACATGACAGATAATGGTAACATAAATGCTGACACAACCTTAACTATAATAATAATAGATTGGGCTCCTTCAATAACAGGGCATGGTTTTATGGCATCCTTCACCAAGGCATTTAGATTAAGTGTTTTTAGAGAGATAAATCAAAGATAACATTATGATTATATCCTTATTTGGCTGTAATGCATCCTGAAGATTAAAAAAAACAAAACAAAATACAAATAACACTGAAGTATTTAATGCTTAGTTCATTGAGGCATTAAATGTTATAAAGAAATGACCTTCAGTGTTGCTGGATACACTAAATATAAAATAGATTTTATTTTTTCATGAACACATATCAGGGAAAATGAGTTGTTAATCTGAACCTGTTTGTATACTCGTCCATATCAAAAATTTACAGCTCAGTCCTGTGGCAAGAAGCCCAGGTGGCAGAGTGGTCCAGTTGCAGAAGCTTTCAAAGGATGTCTTGGCTCTGGCCAACGGGGTGGAAGGAATGGCCAAGGCATTTTGCCCTCTTTTCTCCCCTGCCAAAATAGTTGGTTAATTAGTAGTTAGACTAATCTCAGAGCTGGTTTAACTGTATCTGTACTGGGAGAACATGGTCAGACATTAGAGGTCTGTCTAATCTTTTCAATTCATGGACATTCCCTTCTTTCCCATAACCATATTCCCTAATATGTCCATTCACTCCACACAATTCCTGAGAGAATTCCACCAACATGTAGGGACCAACATCAAAACCTTCATAGTGGCTGGATGCTCCTATAATGGAACTCTAATGCGGAAAGCTCTGTGAGGATGGGACTCTAATACCAAGTATTTGAAGTATCCTGTGGCCCCCACTGAAATTCTGTCTAGGCCCCGTATGGTTAGATATTCATCTTTGGTTGATACCAAGGCACTTTCCACCTTGCTGAATGGCCACAAGAGATCAAGACATGACTTTGTGAAGGTTCTTGTACCTACATTCAGTCCATGTTCAAATCAACATATCCCATACAATCAAACGCATGTTAGCAAAGATGTTCAGTATCATATCCAAGAACATCAGCTCAATTCAGTGAGAATGCCTACTTTCCAAGAGGCAAAGTAGAGGATTTGTAGTATGAGTTGAAAAATAAAAATCTAGGTTTGCTTGTGTGCCTTGGTTTAGAGAATATTTCCTTTTTAATTTCTCATATATGCTGAATTTTCTAATGTTTTCATGTTTTCTAATGTTTTAATGTTCTAATTCAAGCAGAAAATTAGTTCCCCCCCACCCCCATCCTACATAGCCTACTAGGCTTATCCCACTAGGAGTGCCTGAATATTCAGAGGTTTATGACTAAATCCAGAGTCACTGCATTTAGACAGCAGCTCATGAAATCATGCCTCGTCTCTCTTACTTGGTGCAAAGACTGGCCTAGCAAGCACATTGCATCAGCTCGCCTTGTCCTTATAAATACAGTTATGGTATGACATTGGCAGATATGGGGTGGCAACCTATTTGAAATCTGATTGGCCTTTTTAAATCAGGCACTAAACAAATCTTTACCTGATCCAAGCTGAAATTGACATCAACAGTTCATGGAAAGAATCACATTTATTACTGAGATATCAGACTGATTTTTGCTGCAGCGCAAGTGTTAACAGTAATTTGAGAAAAATTTATATATCACATCCAAGTAGATATAGAACATAAATACTTTTTAAACAGATCTGTGCACAAGTAGTGTCTTGAAATTCTCCACCATATTTGTTGGCAGTGAATTTCTCCAGTGGAAAAGAAATTCTCCAACAGTTTCTCACCGGTTGGACTTGTCATTTGTATCACAGTCTTGGAGCATAGTTGGACTGATCTGGAATGTGCTTAAGTAAAATGGGCTTTCAAAAGCACTTGAAGATATCTCACTTTCTTTCTACATCCATTCCAAAGTTGCTCATTCTAAAAAATATGACAGTTTCATACACTAATAATGTCAGCAGGAGGCAAAAGGCATCTTTGATTCCTATTCACTTTCTCTTTACTAAATGCACTGGTAATGGAGAAGGTAATGTAATATAGATGCTCTCTGAACTTTTCAGCATTTTTCCATAAGTCTGAGAATTAGCAAATGGAATTCCCATGTTTTCTTATGTCTTGTTCCCTAGACATGGATGGAGACCACACTCACTGCTTCTGCCAATTAATGAAAAAAGGGAAGACAAGGAGAAAAAGCAACCCTGAATTACGTCCAGACTTCAGAGAGTTCAGAGCTGATTCAGAATGTACTTTTGAAAGGAAGTGTGTATCAAAATTATAATTTTAGTTGGAAAGTCCCCCCACTCTTTGGAAGAATTACTGAATCACTAATTATAATTTTCATAAAAGTTGTGTTTAGTTATTTAGTTACTTAAAAATAAAATAAAGACAAATATTAAGCTTGTCAGGCGTTTTTAAGGCAGAAAATATATAATGCTAGGCACGTTTACTGAATATCAGTGTCTATCCATACCCAATCTTCCCTTGCAACATGCAGTCAAAGAAAGTGTCAATTAAGATTCAGGGTTTTTTCCTCAGTTTGCTTTAGGTAGTGATGT
Organism: Varanus komodoensis; assembly: GCF_004798865.1. Taxonomy (NCBI): domain Eukaryota; kingdom Metazoa; phylum Chordata; class Lepidosauria; order Squamata; family Varanidae; genus Varanus; species Varanus komodoensis. The sequence continues at coordinate 32,142,428 of NW_025336087.1, read as the reverse complement.
TCAGATAAAATCCTTCAGGAACCCTTTGAAAACAGAGTGTACTCTAATAGAGATCCCAGGATTTGTGCCAGATGTACCAGGAGTTGTGAGGAAGGCCATTATCATGTCCTGCTCAATGCAGAATCTGTAATCCAGGGTGAAATCACAGCATCCCAGACAGATGGCCTGTCTGGTCTCTGCTCTTACAGTCTAATTTATCAGACAACTCTTGCTATCAAAAAGTTTCTCCTAACATTTAGCTGAAATCCACTTCCCTGAAATGTCCATCTATTAGTTCCTACCACAACCTGTGGAACAAAAGGGAACAAATCAGCTCTGTCTTCTGTATGACCACCTTTCCAATGTTCAAACATCACCATCATGTCTCCTCTTGATATTCCTTTAAAAAATATACCAAATTATTTCACCTTGTCCTCATAGGATTTGGGTTCCAGATCTCTCATTATTGTGGTGACCTGTAGTCTAGATACCTTCCAGCATGTGAACATTATTCAGGTGGCACATGGTTTATTCATTTGAAAAGAACTGACGTGAAGTATTCACTTGGCAGTGCTATCATGTCCAAACCTTTCTGTAGAGCAAATATTTATTCTTCGAACTGAAACTGATGTATCACTACCAAGCACCTAGAAAACTATTCAGAGAGAAGATTTCTTGCTTCTACAACTGGAAACCTGACCAGCTGTGTGCATTTATTCACTGGGCATTGGATCAAATGCACTGAATCCTACTATTAATTCATTGTGTAACCCATTTAACTTTGTTTGGTATATTGAAGTGGGAAGCACATACTGTGCCAAAGTGGATGTATAGATGTCGCTTTCCACAGAACAGGTCAACATGGGGAAGACTTTCCATGAATAGTCTCTTATTCAAGATCTCTTTGCAGCTGGCAAATGACATCAGGTTGTTAGAAGACAGAGAACTGAAAATCAGAAGGAGACCAGCTATCCCTGCAAACTATTTCCACCTGTATAAGGAAGATCACATTTTGTTCCTTCAGCTGGTTATCTGTGAAGTGGCAAAGCATAATTGTACTATTTGCACTGTGAAAGGTGTTTTCAGTGAGCATCCCCCTTCCCCTTCAATCCCCCTGGCTCTACAAAAAGAGATGAAAAACAATTCATCTGAAAAATCACAAATGAAACACCAAGAGATGTGCTACAAGGCAGAGCAGAGATCAGAATGCTGCAGTTAGTTACTGGGGAAACACAGCAGATGCCAGGCAGTGGAAGCATTATAATCCTTAGGATCTTGGCTTTCTGAATTACTGCATGTAAGTGTATTATTCCATAAGCCATCCCCACCTTCCACTTAAAATATTGCATTCTGCGAAGCAGCATGACTAGCTTTAAGAAGGAAGCAAAATGGCTGCGTCTGATCCCTGACTTCATGCAATTATAACACACATTTCAATTTTAATTTGTATTTGTATCTTATTTTTTATTTTAGTTAGTTGGGTTTATTGATTAATTACATGGTCCATGTGAAAATGCCTGAAAAAACCAAGAACCTAAGGAGATAGTAGTCAACTGAACTACTAATTCTCAAGCAAGACCCAAGATAAAAATAAAAATGGACATTTCCATCCTTTTACTGAAGCAATGGACTATCTTAAAAAAATCAAATAGTTTCGGGAGACAGAGGATTATAAAAAACAATTTTGTTTCAGCCTCTCTTTGGTTGATGGATTATATTGGTAACCAAGGGGAAAGGGTATCGTATAATTCACTCCATTCCAAAGCCTGTTATGCTTTCATCTCTCCTGTGCTGTTCTGGCACTAAGATGTTTGTAGCAATCATGCAGAAGAAACATATTTGGAGGAGAGCATATATATTAATAGAGCTATACATTGTAGCCCAACTGTATAGAGCATGTTTAGAGCTATACAGTCGTAGAATGCTATGCTCCTTCTGGAAATGCAAGCCTTTTTCTTGCATTTTTCTGGCTCCTTTGCAGGATATTTCTCCGTAGAATATGAAACATTCAAAAATGAACGCTAGAAGTAAGGAAGAGTACACTGCAATTGAATTGGCTTCATATCACCAGCATAAGATGACATAATGACCTCATGTTACCATTCCATTTAAATAGGGCTTATTTGCCCAGTCCATATGTGCATTGTGTAATATTTCTGCCAGGGATGTCTGCTTAAGTGATCTTCATTCAACAAACACCCAATGAAAAGAGTGGCACACGCATAGCCAAAGCTGATCAACACCATTTTTGTTCCTCTTTTTTAAACGGACACAGTGAGGTGACTTGGCCTCCACACTGGCATCTTCACGCAAAGCATCTGCAAAATGCTTGGTTAGGGGCAAAATAAAAATGTTCTCAGCCATAATTCGCCACCCATGAAGCATATGAACTTGGTTGTAAACACTGCAACCAGAAGGGACATTTATGACAGTCCACACATGTATATAGAGTGAAACCTTCTGAAGCGCATTGCTTAGAGGAGTGGACCAGCTGGACAGCATTAGTCAAAAGATTAGAGAAGTGGGTAAGAGAAATCTAATGGCCAAACTGACCTGGCACAGCAGAGGCAGATTATCCATGACTTTTGTTCTGCTAATCAACAGTTCCATAGTTAAGCTTCCTCTCACAGATCACAAGAGCCTATGATTTTCAAAGCAACGCTTTGGGCAGTATCCAGGGCTCTCACACTACCAGCACAGTGGAAGCATCATTACCCCTTCCTAGGCAAAGGGGAAAAGCAGAGATGAAAGATGCCATCTTAGCTGTTTAACAATGCATATATAATTTACCTAAGGACATCATATATGATTTCTGCTCCAGGGCTCCAGTTTTCATTTCAGCTAACAATGTTTATGTTATTCAGCCAACCAGTCACAAGGTCAGGACTCCTGTAAAGCTGAATTTGCCCTTGGATGTGGCTCAGAAAATGGTGGCTGTCTTGGTAAAGTTAAGACCACTGAAACCAAAAGGATGTGTGCAACTCAAGATCTACTGCAGCACTGCAGGCTATGCTCAGGCATATCTCGCAGCATGCACAGGGTAGCTGCTTGGGTCATGACATTTCTTGGGCTGACTCTACCCTAATTTTTGTAGTCAAATAAGAAAGGAATAATTAATGAAAGGAAAGAATAATTATGAGCCGTGCAATCGTCAAGACTGGGCAAGGTGGGCCTCTTGCTTCAGGTGGATTGCACCTCAGCAGAGCACGTTGCTCCTCCAACAGCACATCTCATCACTGGCCACCTTCTCTACCCTATTTCACTATCCAACGTCCTCCTACCACTGACTGCTTCCTCCACCATCCGCTACTTTCTGAGCTGCTCACCTGTTTTGCTGCTCCTCCACTCCTTTAGACACTCACTACTTTGGCCACCTGCTTGAATGCCAAAGAGGAAATCGGTACCTTCCAGCTGTGGAATAGCTTGAGGCAATACGTAATACCTGGATTGTCAGTGCTGCTGTCACAGTAATAACTAAAGGAGTCAGCAGGAGGAACAAAGGTGCAAGAGGAGAAGAGTGGGTGGTCCTCCTCAGGTAGCAGGAAGTCATAGGCCAGTCTGGATACACTATTGGGTTCCACCATAAGGATCACATGAGACGGATCCAAGGCCTTGCTGGTGTACATGCTATTGATCTCATGCTAGTAGAAAGCAGTGCTTGTGCAGTGTCAATAGTGCTTACTCGCGCAGTGACTTCCTGAAAACTGGTCATGCTAATAAGCTACTGATGCTGTGCTGCTTGGATCCTTTCCCATGGAATAACATTGCCGAAAGAGCATTTGATAAAAACAGATGACTTCATTCAATATTTACGCCCCTCCCTCATATTTCTGTAAAATGAAAACAAGAACATAGCCCCTGGGCCAGACCCAATCAGTTTCTAGTTCCAACTAGAATCAGTCTAAAGTCTACAATTAGGCTAATGTTTGGAGCGAGATGCTCTGTCCCCCACCCACTCCCCAATAATGGCACAATCTATTATTGTTATGTCACACAATGTAGCAATTGCATGAATAGCCTGTATTCAACTTGTCTTCTTATACTTTAATTATGAACATGTTGCCTATTATCTCTTCATTGTCTCCAAGCGCATGGACTTAGCAAAACATTCAATTTAGATGACTGTCAATGTGAAAAGCTGGGGAGGAGAGCATCATTACCTGAGTGCCTCCCACCTCTTGTTCTTTCTGCTGATACCACTAAAAGTAATGAATGCTCTTATCTGCCAGCAATAATGCAGTGTCTACTACATAGTGCAGCCTCTAATGGGTCAGACCAGAAGAGTTCACAACTCAATGCACTCAAGCAATGCTCCCTTCATACTAATTGTGTCCAATCAAATCACAAGCTCTGTGCAAACTTTAAATCATTTAGGCTTGTTAAAATGCCACAGCTAAAGTTCACTGAGCCATTTTCAGGGCGTTTCTATTTCCTGCTGTGATATATTTTAGAAATAAAGGATGGTGGAACAAGGCAAATTCTGAGTGGAAGCATCCACATGTCAGCCTCATTTTCATTCCATTCAGAGGTACTTGGCGTTCTTCTGCAAAAGAAAAAGAAATTGCTGCCCCAATTTTTAAATTAACAGATCACCAGAAATTTATTTGATTTAATTATCAGCATAATCTTCAAAAGCCAGCATGTTTCTCGAGTTTAGTATCAATCCATGCATAGCCCCTAGCATATCACATACACTTAATTTTAGCCTTTTCAAACATTGTGCTTTTGACAAATGATTGGATTGATTGTTCTGAGCAATACCACTATTTACACTGCCATCCTATGGATGTCTACTCAGAAATAAGTCCTAGTGATTTCGGTTCGGACTTACTCCTCAAGATGGGCTGATAGTGCAATTGCATAAGGCTGTGATCCTATCTCCTCTAATACAAATACTTTAAATTGCCCTATTTCTTCTTGGGCCTTTTATCTCCATCTCTTCACAAATTAGAGAAAGTAAACTCATCTCCTTGTGGTTTTGTAATGGAATATATAAGAAGGCAGAGAAAGAAAATCCCAGGGGGATCCTTAAAGCATGTGTTAAGGATCCAGTGTTAATACCGCAAGGAATCTGGAAGAAGCAGCCTCTGTAAAGAAGCAGGTTAAAAGCCTCATGTCAAAAAACCCGAGACTGTGGCAGCCAGGCCAACATCTCCGCAACAGCTTCTTATGTCATGTACTGTGCGAATGACCTTGCACTCGGCGAGACTGTGTTCTGTTCAGTGCACATTGTATGATTTCTGTGGGTTAGGGTTCAAGAGCAGTAGTGGAGACCTTGCTAAGTCATGGCAAGGCATTTTTAGCACTTTCTGCCTTTTCCTGCAGAGCTCAGCTGCCAAAGGGGCAGGTGCGATTGCAGTTCCATTAAGGAGACTGGAGATGATTAAAATGTCATGTATGCTGGGTGTTATCAACTGGGTCCCTTTAAAATGTGCTATCTGCTTAACCTTTGTGAATCATACCCAGGAAACGATGAAACATAATCACTGTCAGACATTAACCAGGGCAGTGCAAAAGATAAAGGTCATACAATGAATCTAAATTCCTATAGAATGCTCAGTCTGAACTGGTTTTGGTTTGTATATTTTGTAATTCATTGTATAATATGTAAAATAATAATAATAATAGAACAGTCTTTGATATAAATATAATTCTATGAAAATATTACAAAGAACATAAGTCAATTTTGCACTCCTTACTTTCTCAACAATATCATATTTTCCAATGAAGGCATTTTAAATGCTTTCTCTATCTGTGTACAATTAACAGGCTAACCAATATGGCATCCTGCAGATACATTGGACCACAACACCCATCATTCCTGGGTGGGATGGCCAATGCTGACTGTCCATGGTAGCTAGAAGGGATAGAAGCTGCAGTCCCAGTGATCTGGAGATCACTAGTTCAGGTAGGCTGCCATAGGGTATACATTGTGCTATACAGATCATAATTTACCAATACAGAGAAGCATTTTGTAAAGATTTAAAGGGATATCATTTCAGATATTTTGATCACCTGATCTTATTTCTCTATGCATTTTTCTCCCTTCCCACTTATGATAAAATATTCCTTCTAAAACAAATTCCACCTTGGAAAATAATTTACTCCTGCTTACATATACTTGTAGACACCTGTTCAGTCTGCACTGAAGCATAACTGAGTTGTACAGTTATTTTGCTTGCTTCCAAAAAGTTACAGGTTTAATCCTTGAGAGCAAGTAAAAGGACAGATGGAAAAAACCTGGGAGAACCTGGGCAGTGCTGTCACCCATGAAAGTAAAAATGGACAAATAATGTCCTATATTCCAGTTTATTGATTAGCAGTTGCTTTGTCCAGGAGTTGTTGCTGAAGGGAGCTTCAGAAGGACTAGCCCAAACTTCTGGCATACGAGGAAGTCTCCTTAGGAGGAAAGGGCAGAGTAGCATGGAGGCAACAGTGCTGGAATCTCCTCTTGGTTCTTTCTGTTGGAGGAGAGATCTATGTTCTACTCTCTACTCCCCAAGCAAATCTGATGACTATACTCGTGGTGGAGTATTCTGCCCTGTCAGCAGCATTGAAGTAAGATTCCAGTAGCCATTCTGAAAGCTTCTGTTAGGTGCAATTGGGGAGTGGGGATTGTGGTATCTTGGCATCCTGAAGTGGCAAATGTTTGAGATTTATGGTTTGGCTCTAACACCATTGGCCTTCTGAAATGTTCATGTTGTAGGAAAGATGTTTCAAGCTCCTGTTTGGTGATTGTTCTGTGCCTACACAAAGTGTCAGATGCTAAGACAGCTGGGAGAAAGCAAAGAGTCATTTTTACACAGAACTAAATAAGGTCTCCACTTTGGGATCACAAGTTCTCCCTGTACCTAAAATGACTGGTTAGAAGGCCCATTTTAGGAGGTTAAGACTATCCACCTGTATCCTGGGATTCTTATGGTGGAAAGTTTTCATTTTATCTCAAAGCAAAGAAGAGGGAAGGGTTGTACACACAACAGGAAGTTCAGAAGCTTGAACATGTGCTGAGAGTTTATCACTCAATGCCTCTGCCTCACCTAAGATAAAGGGCAAAAGTAGGTAAGACAAGAATCTCCTGAAATGAATCTTGCATCTCTTTACATAGTAGCAAATAGCCACTCGGGAGAAAGTCCAGATCAGGAATGTGGGGCTGCAGAAGGAACACTTTAATGCATTTCTCCTGTGCTGCATTCCCAGTGAAAACTGTGCTATGAGTCTAAGGTGCTGTTTTCTCTGTTAGGGAAACAAGGCTGGCCCAAAACATGTTGCTACCTGAGAACAAAATGGTTGTTGGAAAATATCAGATCAAAATATTTGAACCCGTGTATTTGTTTATAGGCAGGTTCAGCAGAGGGAAGCATCAAACAGCAGATTTAGTTCACAAAAAAGCACATGCTTCTTCTCTCATGATGAGGGAAGAAAGCAAATAGTCAGGTGACTTTTTTTCCTTTCCAGATAAAGTGAGAGGAAAAAAGGAGACAGGAAGGACACAGCTCCAGCACAGAGGTCAGTCTCATTTTGTCTCTGATATTAACCCTTTTGCTTCTACTCTCGTCAGTGAACAGAAATACGCAGCCAATGTTACATAGAGCGAACAATGGTGCCTGTTCTCATTTCATGTAAAAAAAAAAAAAAAAAAGCCAACTCTCCTAGTACTTGAATTGTTCTTCAACAGTGACAGCATAGTCTGCCATGGCTGAAGACAGTGCAGGCCATGCACTCTGCCATTTTCTTCTCTGACACCTTTCTGTGACTTTCCAGCATTGCCACCTGAGGCTACTGCCTCTGGAAAAGTGGAAGCCTGTGTATAGAGCACATTTTTTTTTCCCTTATGGAGCCCTGGGAAGGGTGGCTGGTTTTTTTTTATTGCAAAAGTGGTCTGAAAACATGGAATGAACTTTGGTGCTTACTGAAGGCATAGTTCTCACCAATATCACTAACCTGTGAACTGGTGCAGATATTGCTTCTTACATCAAGGTATTAGTTGTTCTGTCTCAACACTGTCAGCCGTAGGGGTTTCCTAGAGGACATACTATGTGAACACTCTGTCTGCAGAGATCACAGTGAAGTATTCTGTCTCTTTTCTGATTGATCCAAATTCGAGAAAATGTCTCAGCCCATGAAACAGAATCACTAGACCAGCCAAGGATATTGGGAGCTGGCTTCTAATGGGCATGATGCTAGAAAACAACCAGGGATAAACACCTAGCACAGCCAGCAAAACACAACAAATGTAACTTTACTACTTTTGCAACTAAGTCCAGGCATACCTACCATTATGTGTTGCTGCTCCATTTTGACTAGTTCAGCTACTTTTCAGAAAAGCTGGGTGAATATTGCTGAAGCAGTCCAACAGGTGGGTGGCTGGCCCTGGGGCTTGGCATGTGTTTTGCATTTTTTAAATAGTCCATGTGTTAAAAGTGTTTTTTTCCCTTATGGAGAGAAGAAGGAAAGGATGGTGCTGGCCTTCATCCACCATATTCCTCCCATATCTGATGGCAGCTTTCCCCTTTTGGTGATTGTCAGATGCCGGTCCTCTCTTGCTTCTCTCCATTCCAGCTATTGGGTGGTTTAGTAATTAATAAATTAAGTGATTAAAGGACTTGACCTACTTAAAAAGAGCTACTTGGCCGTTTCATTAAGAATGAGTATACCAATGAAGCAAAGTGAGTAGTTTCATGACATGTTTCTGCTATCATGGAAACTTCCTCCCCATTTCCACTGCTACTTGGGCTATCAAAATGGCACTCTTCCTAAACAGTTTTGGACCACCTTTATTCCCACTCAATGTGCAGATTCCAAGATGCTAAGGGCCCATTTTGTTAAAAAAAAAGGCTATACTTAGCAACTAGAGAATTAGTAGCTTTCAGAATTGAGGCAGTGAAATGCAGTAGGGTTCTTATCACTTAGCATCACCAAAATGGGAACACTGGAATCTCACACCTCAGCATATCTTAAGATATATGGATGGAAATTGACTGTTTAGAATATCAGACCAGGACTGGGAATATCCCATTTGGTCACTAAGTCACAGGGGTCACTGTGCACAATTCACTGTCTCTCAGTCTTACCTATCTCACACATTTGTTGTAGGATAAAAGACATATCACATGAGCATCTGTGTGATAGTGCAGTTACGTGCTAGACTCTGTACCTATGAAACCCACATTTTAGTCCCCAGTTGGCTGTGAAACTCACTGGGTAATTTCGTGCCAGTCACAGACTCATAGCCCAACCTACCTCACAGGGTTGTAGTTATGAGGATAAAATGGAGATGGGGAGAACCATGTAAGGTGCCTTTGGTTCTTCACAAGAGGAAAAAGGAAGCTTATAAATACAATGTTGTCGTCATCATCATCATCCTGAGTTACTTGGACCAAGGGTAGGGAAAAAATGGAAAATCTGTAGTGGTTCAAGGGCAAGCAGGTACCTCCAAATTGCACAAAATATTTATGAATGGAGTAGTCCCTTAAAATACAGAGCATATATAAAATGTAGATGAAAAAGTTATATTTCTGCTCTGCGCATGGTACAAGAAAGAAATGTTGATCTCAGTCTCAGTCTAAGGTACTGCAAAGCTTTTGCTGCCATATTTAGTAACATTCTCACTTTCCGAAGTACTCAGTATGAGTGGTAAATATGAAATGGCTATTTGTCAATATGTTGTGAGTGGAATCACAGCAAATATCACGTATAGATGAATGACAGCACTGTGCTTTGTTAGAAGAAATCTTTGCCAGCTGACAAAAGATCCTTCACATAAAATGATCATAGGATTAGAGCACTGGCTTAGGAGCCATTGTGTATATACCCACATGTAATGCTAACATTACAGTCACTTGTCAAATAAGGTGAACACAGGAGCTTGATGCGCTCAGTGTCCTCTGTTATTTAATAAAGATTTGCTTTGCACTGGATTATAGATGCACAAGAGATCCAAATTTTCCTTTGATTTCAAATAAGACTGCTGCAATAAGACCCCATCACATTTCTCTGGAAACTTACACTATATAGTTAAGATAATAGTCTGTTTAATGCATAAACTTGGGTACATAAGGTACTTTCATAGTATCTTCCTCTTTCCTGCCCCCCCTCCCCCATGGCTCTCTCTTTCTTTCTCTCTTGCATATTTTGTAATCCCAGCCTGTTTCCACATCCCTGTGTATTAACTTTAGCAGTTCCAGTACCTATACTTTACTCAGCTCTGTAAACTACCACGCATACCACTATGTTTTGTTGTTGTTCTTGTTGTTTTCTGCTGAAACATACAGCCTTTTCTCTGGAAGGGCCTGAAATAAGTCCCTTGGATCCTGTCAGCATCAGTGTTCCTGAAGCAGAAGACATTTATGGTTCTCAAGGACACCCTTCACAAGAGAATGCCCGCACTGTATGATTTTTACATTGATGCTTTCGCTTGCAGAACTCACTGGTGTTTCTGCCCACCCCCCATTGCCTTGGATGATTGTAAAAACACCACATTGAATAATGTAAAGGCTCCCACGGAATGGGGATGTGTATTCTTCAGTGGTGACCTATTTGAGAACTATGGCTGCTGTCACACCTCAGGTCACTGCATTAAAAATTAAGTGGAGGAGGCGCTTTCATTTCAGAAAGATTTAACATTGTTATGATTGAATAAAAGCAGGGAGAGACCGGGCTGAGAGGGAGCGTGTGTGAGAGAGAACAGCACAAAGAGAGTCTGAGGCAGCTATTCTGTTTTCGTTTCCATGCTGCAAATAAAGCATTACATCGGCTTCACACAAGGGGGGTGGGGATAAATGCTGACAATTGATACACACAGATGCTCTGAGTGATTACCCAGTATATATCTAACAACTATCGGATTATTTATAATAGCCATCATATTTGGTAGTTGCAGACAAGCCTGGGGTTCAGGGTTAATTTGTAGAACGAATGTTGATTTTGCTTTGTTTTTATTGGATGCACTCATGGCTACCTGGATGTGTTACAGCTCCACAGGGGGACTTTTGGCAGACAAAAGGAGCAATCTGGATTTTCTGCCAAAAAGGTACTCTGTCCCCATGGGGCAATAACTGCTGCAGGTGATCATGGCTACGGAGTTGTATTTATGTATCTAGGTTTATTCATGCTTTTGCACTGTGGCCTGAAAGGATACTTGTCTTTAAGAATATAAGTGAATACTGTGCATGCCAACGGATCTCCTGTCCCCCTCTCACTCCTCCTGGCTACAGCATGGCTAATTGGGGGGAAAAAACCACGCACCGACTGGTTTTGATTCAGGCTATGTGTTGCATATTGCTGAGCTTGAAAATTGAGGGGTAAAAATGTGAAGATCCTAAAATTATATAACCAAATTTTACCAAGACACGTAAAATTTTCTTCCTGCCTTTCTTCTTACAATAGTTGTGCAGATTTTGCTGAAAAGTCATCAGGGAATACTTATTGATAAATAAAAATGGGAGTTTGCCACAAGGCTGTCCATTACCAGCATGATCATCTTTTCTTTTCAGTCTTTTCAGATTGTTATATTTTCCTCTTTTGACACAAAATCATAGGAAAAATGTACAGTGCTGTGCCCATCTCTGTTGGCCTGGTAACCTCATCGTGATCTCTGTCCCCTGTTTTGCTGTTTCTAGAAATGCAGACTACTCTCCCTTGTTGATCCTGCCATCTGGAAGAACATGTCAACATTTCATTGGCTCTGGGACTCCCTTCTCTTTGCATCCTTTTTGCCTGCCTTATGACCCCATGACCTTCTCTCAAATAAAACAATCAAATGCTATCCCATAGTTTCCAGCTGTTCAATAAATCTCCACCTCAGTTCCTTGCTTCACTCTACCCTGGGGTACCAGAAGAAGTAATCAAAGCTATGTTTATAGTAGATTTGTATTAAGGAAGAATGCAAAGCAGCAGCTCGACTGAGGGTTTATATTTGTTAATGATGCTTTTATTTCCAAGAGGAGCCTAAATGCTGCTGCTGTTTGGAAGACTGTCATTCATCTATGCAGTGAGAACGGAAGAGTCAGCATCCCTGCTCAGAACAAAGAGCCCAAATGCTCTCTCTAACCAGATGTCCCTTGAAAGTTAATGTAATGGTAATAAAGTCCCCAGTTTCAACTTGATGTTACTTGTGTGGAAGCATTAAAAGTACATTTTTTTTTAATCCAAATGGCCATCATGGTGAGAGTGTGTTACAGGAGTAGGAGCCGGTCAAGGCAGGTGAGAAGGGGGAAATCTTCCTGACTCAGTCCCAAAGGACTTTGTGGCTCTTGACCTCAGGAGCAATATTTCCATTGACACAAATGGAAACTTCCTTCTTGGGGCTTATAACATTTCTGATCGAGAGAGGGAGGGATAAAATGTGTAGCAAGGGGACGGCATATAAAAACTTTAAAGAAATAAATAAATAAAATCTTTCTGCAGAACATGCTCCTTTCCTTTCTTTCAATTAGCCATGTTAAACAAATGCACGTTAATTTCTTTCACATTTCAGCAGCATGTCTTCCTTGTTTCCGAAAGTCAGAATTGTTTAAAATGCTATTCAGCACTGCTATTTTGTTTTGGGATTTTTGTGCATAGTGCTTGCTTGTTTTTACTTTTTTTTTCTATTCATAGTGCTTTTCTTCAGGCAGCATTAATTAGGCAGTCATAGTTCCCTAATCGCTCTAATCTCCCATAGTTCTGCTTTTAAAAAACACTTTCAGCAAGGTGTTTTTAAAAAACAGAGGAAAAAGCAGTATTTGTCAGGAATGCTTTTACCACTTGTGCAATTCTACTATATCACAGTACCAGCAGGTTCTGTAGTGGAAAAGTAGTAAAATCTAAACTCTGCAGTGAAACTGAAGGTAGATACAGAAGATTAACAGCCTTGTGTGGCCCACAGTTTATGCCTTGGGTGGAAGGGGGAAGTCGTAACAGCAATCAACAAGTGTTTTAAAGATACCCTGCTGTTGCTGTTGCTGTTGCTGTTGCTGTTGCTGTTGCTGTTGGGAGCCATCAAGTCATCTCTGAGACTTTGAATAAAAGGTCTCCAAAATGCCCTGTCCATGATATCCTGTATACCTCTTCCAAGTTCTTCCTTTGCGGATTCAATCCATCTCAGATATGATCTTCCGTTTCATCTTCCATCTTTGATGTTCTCTAGCATGACTATCTTCCTGTTAGACTTGCCTTCTCATGGTACCCAAAGTATGACAACCATTTTTGCTATGCTTGCTCCCAGAGTAAGTTCTGGCTTAATTTGCTATTGGTCCATTTGTTCAACTTTCCTTTAGCCCAGAGTACTTGCAACTGGTGAGTCAATCTGGTACTTGCCCAGAGTACTTGCAATCTGGTACTTAGCCCAGAGTACTTGCAAACTGGTGAGTGCATAATCTAGGCCTAGTAAATCATATGCATTGATTTTCTTCCTGCCAGCTTTCATCACAGTCTAGTTTTCATACCCATACACAGTGGTTGGGAATACAATGATCTTGGCCTTGGTCTTAAATGAAAAACTCTTACACTTTATGATCTTTTCTAGTTCCTTCATTGCTGCCCTTCCTAATTTCAGTCTTTTTCTAATTTCCTGGCTGCAGTTTCTGATGAAGGACCCAAGATATGCAAAACTTTTCACAATTTAAATTTCTTTATTGTTGACAGTAAAGTTGTGTAATTCTTCTGAAGTCATGATTTTCGTTTCTTAAAATTCAGTAGCATTGCTGGTTTTGTACTTCTTTCACTTCCATCAGACATCATATCAATTCACTGCTGCTTTCTGACAGTTAGATATTGTTTGCGTAACTTAAATTAAATTTTCACTCCTTCTTCTGATCCTAATCCATGTTTACTTATGATACAATCTGCAAACATATTGAACAGATAGGGAAATAAAATACACCCTTGTTTGAAGGTTCTGCCCATAGGAAGCCCTTCTGTCTCTCCGTATCCTGTCCTCACAGTGGCTTTTTGTCCATGGTACAGTTCGTGCAGCAAGGCAGTCAAAGGCTGAGGCACACCCATTTCTTTCAGAACCTTCCACTGCTTCTTGTGAACTGCACGGTCAAAGCTATAGTGTATAAAGCACAGGGTGATCTTCCAAACTTCTTTGGTGTGCTCCAATAGCCAATACATGTTTGTTATACATCAAGTGCTTTGTCCTTTTTGGAATCCAGACTGAACACCAGGCATTTCTTACTCCATATGGGGTAAAATTTCTTCTTGCAACATTTTATTCATCACTTTGCTTGAATAGAAATTAGTGCAGTTGTTCTATAATTGCCGCACTCTTTTGCATTCCTAGTTTGGGGGCCAGTCTGTGGGCCATTATTTTGCTTTCCATATTTGTTGGTATATTCTTGTTAGGTTTTAGACTAATTCATTTTCTGCAGCTTGGAGTAGTTCTATTGGTGTCCTCTCTACTCGAGCTGCTTTATTGTGCCCAAGTGCCTTCAGAGCAGCTTTCATTCCACTTTCTAATACTGCAGCTTCTTTTTCATAGGATTTGTCTCTGAAGGACTCTGTCAGGTTTTAATCTCTTCTGTATAGTTCTTATGTATATTTTCTCCACCTTCTTTTTATTTTCTGCTGCTCAGATATTATGTCCCCTGTTTGTCTTTCAGCATTCCTAGTCTAGGTTTGACTTTGACTTGGATTTCTTGGATCTTCTGAAAGAGGTCTCTTATTCCCCCCCTTTCATTGTTATCTTCTATTTCTTTTAACTGGCCATTGTTCTTTTTGTCTCTGTGTGTTGGTCACTGAAAGTTGCATTCAGGAGCCTAACCATATTTCTTTTGCTTTTGCTTTTCACCTCTCCTTAGTATTTGTGAATGTTTCCTCAGTTTTTTCTTTCTTTTTGCTGCAGGAATTGTCTTTTTTGTATCATGTTAATATTCTTTGGCCTTTTTGCTTCAATTATTTGCTGTGTTTTTTCCTCCTGTTTGGCCTAGCAATTTATTAGTAGATATGAGTAGCAGTTTGGTTTTCATCCTGCATACACATACTCTTGTGACTTCTCTCTGGCACCCATTTCTGAGCATAATAGGAAAGTATCTATGGAAATTAGAAAGTAAAATCCAAATATCAACTAATCAGTAACTTTCTCATGTTCACTTTCTGACAACATTTAAGATACTGAACTCAGCTATCGTAAAATAAATGGCAATCAGGCTGAAGCTCAGAGTCATGAATATTCATTAAATTAAAATGCAGTAATGTATATTTTTTCAAATGGTTTTTGCCTTTTCAGTTATCAAGGAAGGGGTAAAAATGAAATGCTATGTTAAACAAAAAAATTGCAAATATGGTTTCTTCATGCATGAGCTACAGAAAAGCAACAGAAAAATAGTCCTAAGTCCAAGGATGTCATAGCATGTTCATCACTGATTTCAATATAAGGGAAAGATGGCAACATTTCTTAGATTGTTTCAGATGACTTTTCTATTATTCTGTATTGTATATGAGCACAACTGATAAATTGTCCATCTGTTCAGGAGGCCATCTCTCCTATTTCAGACAGTGTCTCTACATGTTTTAAGTCGGACTGCAAACAATTAGGCCAATAATAAATAACTGCATAAAGGAACATTGCTTCAGTGCTAACACCTACTGACTAGGTTCATGCAACACAACAAGTAACACTTCCTGCCTAGCATGGCTCACCTAACAGACAATGCAGTGCCTTCTACATCACCATGGTTTCCAGTCTTGCAGCTCAGCCATCCCACTGTTGGCATATATCCCATCAGCCACCTTGTCTGAATTTCAGTCCCAAAGAGTGACTCTGCTTTCCTGTGTCACTTGCCTCTTCTTCATTGGTCCTCACATAGAGGCCGGATGGCTAGAGTTGTTCCAGAAACTGCTGCTCTTTCCAGGGAACTCTTTGCTAGGTGCTTACCAGGACTGTGTGCAGGTAACACAGCACAAGTCATGGTGGTATGGAGAAACCACTGAACAAACCACTGTTTCTTTTCATGATTTCTAAAGAGCAAGCTTAGCATTGTGAAATGTCCAGTGAAATACTGCATGAAATAGTAAAATGGAGTACTATGGAGTAAAGTAATGCTCTGTTCTAGGGTTTCTAGAACACTTAATCACAGCTTCGCTGGTGATCCAGAATGAGCTCTCCATTTTACCATTGTTGATATGTAGACACCACAGAACCTGTGGGAAAAGTGGCCATGGAAATGGCCACTCAGCCATCTGTTCTCCACTACATTTAACAGCCTAGCAATCACTTGCTTTATACCTATTATCTGAATGATGAGCCATTACCTGTTTACTTTTGGAGGCAGAGGCAAAGTAGATAAATACACAGAGGGAAAAGAAAGAATTATGGCAAAAATGTTTATTGTGGCTCAACAAAAATTCCTTCTGGGGATGGAGTGGCTAGGAAGTGTTGCAGAAATGCAGGTACTCTCAGGTGAGGCAAAAGGGAGAGCCTGTTGTAGTGAGCTAGTCCTTTCCTTCAGGATCCAAAACCCAAGACAATCCTTTATAATGCAGATTTTATTAAAAATTCACAGCTAACGAAACAGTGTAACTTTAAACAGCCTTCTATAAAGCTGAGAGGAGGAACTCATGAACACAAACTGAAAACTTCTCTCAGCCCCTTCTTTTACTAGTGCTGCTGGCTCATGGTGGTTCTCACTGGTGAAGAACTGGATAGCACAATCCATGGAGACCTTTAAATTGGAAAGCTTATCTGTCCTGATGGATCCTTACTGGATCAAGAACTTGGTCCTGCAGTTCCCCACCACCCCCACCATCACTCTATTCCTGAGAACCTTCCCATCTCTTCCAAAAGTGGAGGTTTGGGCTGTGGGGTCATCAGTATGCTGATGACACCCAGCTCTACCTTTCTTTTTTAACTAATCCAGGTGAGGCAGTGGCTGTCCTGAACCAATGCCTGGCCGAGGTAATAGGCTGAATGAGGGCCAATAAACTGAAGCTCAATCCAGATAAGATGGAGGTTCTGTTGGTGGGTGATTCGAGCTCCTGGGTAGGTGACTTGGGCCCTGCTCTGGAGCTGTCCTTGGAAGCCCAAGTGACAGTGGTGGCAAGGAGCGCTTTCCTCCAGCTTCCTCCAGCTTCAGCTAATCTATCAGCTACGTCCCTACCTGGAAGAGGATTGCCAGCAGTAACACATGCATTGGTTACTTCCAGGTTGGATTTCTGTAACACGCTTTTTGTGGGGCTGCCCTTGAAGACAGTCTGGATACTTCAGATAGTTCAAAATAGAGCTGCCAGGATGCTGTTGGGGACTGGGCGTTATTCTCATATAACCCCAGTCCTCTATCAGCTCCATTGGCTTCCCATCGAAGTCCGGGCTCAATTCAAGGTGCTGGTTATTACCTATAAAGCCCTAAACGGCTTGGGACCAGGATACCTAAAGGAACGCCTTTTTCCCTATTTGCCCTCCTGCCCCCTGAGATTGGCAACAGAAGCCCTCCTCCGGGAACCCTCTGTGAAAGACATTAGGAGACAGAGTACCCGCAGGAGGGCCTTCTTTGTGGTGGCGCCCCGACTATGGAATGCGCTCCCCAGAGAGGTCCGCCAGGCACTGTCATTATGTTTTTTGGTGCCAGGTCAAGACCTTTTTATTTAATCAATATTTTAATATGTTTTAATATTGAATTTTATTGTGTTTTATTAATTTGCAGCCGGTGTGGATGGTCAATTTATTTATGTTGTAAGTAGTCTAGAGAAGCAAGTAATTGGACAGCATACAAATTTTATTAAAAAAAAAAAAAAAGAGGCCTTTTCTCATGATCAGTCTGGGAAACTTCTGGAAGCAACCTTGAAGGAGCTTCAAAGGTTTCTCCCCTGACCACCTCAGCCTGCCCTGCTGCTCTGTTTCAGAATCTGTTGACATATCCCTGTGGACAGTGTACAAATAACGAGTACCTGGCCCACTCCCTACGCCTGCTTCAAAACTGCAGTGGCCAAATCAGGATGAAGCTGCTGAGGTCTACAGGAAGCAAGAGCAGAAGGAAGAGGTTTTGCTTGCAAGGGCACCAGAATGAATGGCAAAAGTGGGAAGATAGAGCAGTGGGTGCAGAAACCATGTTGCCATGGGAACTACATGATCATCCGATTGACAGGTTTGGGCAAAAATCTATTTGCTGTGGAAGCCAAGTGGGGCTGTTTGCCATGATGTGTAAACCCAGCCATTGTGCTGTGCAGCATCACAGTAAAGGGCAGAGGTCCAATGCCCTTGTGTCAGCTTCCTTCATCCCTTGTCTTTTCTCAGTAGCTCATACCATCAGCTAAGCAAGTAGACCCTATTTATTCATAATGAGCATAATACACTCTACAATTGAATAAAAGCAGCTGTAATATTCTTTATATAGAAAGCAGAGTTAGACTTCCAGTATTCATATTTTCATGTAAGAAGACTGCTGCTTGTTCTGCTGTGACATTTCTAATGACTGTGATCTAAAGATAGTGTTCTGTCTATCTTTAAGTCATTTAATTTGTCAGCCTGTAAAACCACAATCCACTTTTCTGCATGCGCTCATTGATGAGAGACCTATAAAAATAAATAAGTAAAATTCTACCTACTAAGGCCTTCGCTATTCATTCTTCTGCCATATAATGAACAGAAGCTTGATTTTTCTTTCCTCATCTAACATGTGAAAAAAGTAGAAATGAGTGAGGGGAGCAATACGACTAATGTAAGATAACCAAGCAGTATACTCTTAAGTTGGTATCATTGCTCTGTTGTGGTCAAGTCAATAAATAAATCAGGTGACTGTCATAGCATGCAAATATATGCTCACAAAGTTTCTTTGACATAATATGCATTTATATTGTTGGTTTAACATCACAGATATGTTATAGGATTACCGTTGGATGGAGATGGTAGGAGCTATAGATGGTCAGGCAGATGGAAGAAGTCCTGCTGAGAGCCTTATCAGACACCTGCCACTCTCTAAATGGTGGCAGATAATTTGGTCTGTCTCTTGATGAGACATCTGTGCCTCCAAATTTATTACCAAAACACTGTGAGGTTTCCCATTTATTGGAATAGTTAATGTATCTGCCAGGACATCTCCCTCATTATCATAGCAGCATAACTGGTGTGTGTCATTGCTTTAAAAACATTTTTTCGTACATGAAAATGACATTTTAACCACTGCTAACTGTTTATAGCAAGACCAGGTATCTTTGAATGGTTGTATATAAGTGAAGTATAGCTAAATGAAACAAATTTGGTATAACAATTTAAATTTCAATTAGAACTTTCAGTAAGTTCTGGGCAAAGTACAACATTCTTAAATGCAGTTAGCTGAATTTGAAAGCCAGGTTGGAATCCCACAGAATTAGAAATTGCCAACCATATAATTGTTTGAAAATGATGATCACACGGTAGGCCCTTCAGTTTAGAAGCAAGGGATAGCTTAGTTTAACAAGTCAAATTTCCCAGGATGAGTGCTAGGCAAAAGCAAGGTGCGGGCGGGGGGTTATTTCCCATTACAGACCACCGAAAGCAAATTTTGCATACATATTTTGGATATGTGAGGACATTAGGCAGTTGTCTTTGCATTTAATTGTTTGTCACTCTTTTCCTGTCGTAAGTATCATAAAATCACAAATCAATGTGAGGGAAAGCAAAAGAAAAACACGTTTAAAATCCACTGAGCTCTCATCTCAGTTCACACAGTCTTCCTCGGGGCATTGTAGAGCGTGCAGTTTTATAAAACAGTTAGATGTCCCTAAGGATCTCTCAGCCTAGTAAACTAACAACCTGTTCCACCCCTTTCACATTCAATGAAGCTGATGGATCAAGAGGTTCACAGAAATGAAAGGAAAAGGGGAAATTCATGTTGAGATCTCCAGTAGTGATGTATTTTTATTGACATCATCACATTCATATGGTGAAAGGGCTCAGAGATTTCCCAGAGACACATATGGAAGGGCTTGCTTTGTTTTATTTCCAGCTGAGAAGCCAGCTTGGATATTAAGGTTCATCTCTTATATTGAAGCTCTTGAAATTCAATGCAAAGGAGACACGCAAGATGTGAATTAAATGGTTACCATAGGAGGCTCTTATTTCCAACTCTATAACAGATGCAGAACATATCTATGAAAATTAGGTCTTCTTCGTATCCTGATTTTAGGGATGTTTTCTTGGGAAATTATTCTCGTTTCTGATTTACCTTGACTCATAAGTGGCTATATATAAAAGGCTTGTTAAACTCAATGCCATATTATTATTTTTATTTTGGAAGATTTATAAGCCACTTTTAAAGTAAATCCTCTGAAGATGACATGTAACAAAACTGAACACCAGAAAACATAAGGCAATTATAGCAATGAAAAAGCAACAATAAAAACATTCAGAACCATAAAAAGTAACCATTAATCATCAACTAGCTGAGCAGGTGGGGTTTTAGGGCCTCCTCAAAAGTCTTTTCAAATGAGGTTAAGCTAGAAAGTAAAGCACTTTGTTCAAATATCTTTCTGGTTGTGAAGTCTTTCACTGTTCTTCACTGGATTCCTCTTTCTTTCCGTTGAGATTAAGGATGCAATTCTATATCCACTAATGAGGATTTTCTCCCTGAGTAAACAGGCATAGGACTGTCCAGTAAATCATTCAGCCCATTTTGCTACACATCGCAGGCTGCCATTTCTTCTTACTATCATTTTTTCTGGATGGCACTAGTTGCCAGTTGAGTATTTATAATATGGAATGGTAATATCAGTTGCATGATAGCCATAGCTGCATAGACTGCATGAATCTGTTCCAGCCCATAAACACATTTGAAAGTGAGGTCTACCACTCTGCTGCCACCAGCCACCCACTTCCACCGTAGTGTGATGCTGGCAATAACCACAACATAGGATACCATGCCATGAGCATATTGCCTAAGTAACAGATCTGTTAAGGGTGTGTTACTTTGCAGCCAGGGTTTTTCAGCATTTTGGAACATGAATGAACATGGAAAACTCCTAACACAACAAACTGAACTTACTACTTAAAAAAAATTCTCAATTTATTTAATGGTTGATGAAATCTTTATGCAACCAGTGAGGAATTTCTTTTAAATAATCTAAGCCAGGGTGAGCAATCAATTGTGTTTCAGATACTGTTAGACCACAGCTCCCATTAGTCACATTGGCTAGGGTTGATGGAGACTGTAATCCAGAAACATGTAACATTTGTGGTATGTATTTCCAAGTTTAGAATATATCAGATTACAACCTTAAGATTAATTTAGAAAAATATTAATGCAGTGATGGGTGAAGAAAAAATTCACTGAAGCTTCATTTTACTTTCGTTAAAATAAATACATCGAGCTGTTTACTGGTCATTGCAGAATGGAAAGGAAATAGCATCTGGACAAAGACTAATAAATATTCTCTATTCATATATATTTGGTTTCACTGGTCTCTTCAAATGAGCTACATAAATATGTAGAAATGAGCACTTGAATAATGGTATGCTTTCCTGGAAGCAGGAAAATCTTCATAAAAATAATAATTGCCATTGAATGTATCAGAGATTCAAGTCTGAAGAATAATATCCATCAATAGCTCATAAAATGTATCTCTGAATGCTCTCTTCCTCTCATGAACTTTACAGGAGACGCATATTACTAGGGACAGAAGTAGCCTCATCACCATCCATCCTATTCACTAAATCCATGATGGATTTTTTTGCCAAATACATTTCTGGCAAATAAATCTCCTGGCATCCCTAAGCAGGCCACCATCAGAGTAATATCACTGGTGTTCCTATTTTTTAAGAAGAAAAAAATATGCGATCACACATGTCCTTTGGGGTCAGCGTATGCTACATGTGTTACTTTTAATCTCTTGGTTCCATAGCGGATAATGCCTCTGTTTTACCACTATGTTATAATAAATGCAATTTGAAAAGTAAAATTAACTTGAAACTTTCACTTGCCTTGGAACTAAAAATAATTATGTGTGACATGTTTTATGCTCTTCCTTTTTTGAGATCAGAAAAAAAATCTTTGAAATGTTAACACGCACAGAAATCATAGAACTTTTTCTACTGTGCATGCTAAATCATATGGATATGTATCAGGTCACTGTATCATACCTTAGACCTTTTCTGTTGATATCATGCACATTTACTATTTATTTAATGTTAAAATTTAATGAACTAATGAACAGTATTATTTGTATAAAATTGGGGAAATTTGATAAGTAAATTTGTATTTATAATGTCCGGTACGTTGGTTGATAGTCAGATAGGGTGCTCTCCTCTTTGTTATGTAGTTAGTGTCTGAAGTCTTCCATGAAGAGTGACGTTCTACAAGATGTCATTTAGGAAACACCCTAGAAACAATCCCAAGAATATATCAACTTGGCTTTCCCTTTGGCTTTTCCTGCTGTCACATGTTGGTAAGCTAGCAACAAAAGTGGACACCCACTCTGTTTCTCACACAATTTCAGGCATCTTACCAAAAATCCAAACACACACCTTCCTTCATCAACCATCCGTTCACCGCAGTCTTTTCCCTTTGCCCATCATCTAATAGTTAGCCTCAGGAGATCCAATTCCTATGGTTAACATAGATGAAGCAGTTGCTGAAAAGGAAAGCTGTGAGATGGATCAGATCTGTCTGTCTCTAGGTCTTTATTCCTCCTCTAGAACTGCTAGGTACTGATTCCTCCTCTAGAGCAGCCAGTGATATTTCTCTGTAGGATTTTAGGGAATCCGTCAGCTAGGGGCTGCTCAGTAGGCATAGTGACATAGTGTGGGGTGTTGTGTGAGGAAAATCTTGTCACAGCTTTTCTGGTAAACTCAGGTCTACACAACATGTTACGCTTGCCATGTGGAGTGACACCTGTGTGATCCATGTGCCACAACCTTGCTTCTTACCATTGGGAATCCTGATATTGGCCTGGAAATATGGGTATTCACATGTTCAGTGGTGCTATGTGATACAGTCAGGAAGAGAGGTGAACCTGCACTGAGATGCCACTCTGGGAATGCCCAACTGTCCCAAGTAGCAAGCTTTTTGAAAGCAGGATGTTAAAGGAGATGCAATAAGACATCACATTTTCCCTGCCCCTTACAAATGTATACTCTTTATTGGAGAAGCTTCTTTGCCTTTTCTTTTTCCCACAAATCATCTTTTGAATCAGTTGAAATGAAGGATGAAGTAGTATTTGTTTGGCCTGCATTTCCAAGTGAACTGACCTGATTTGTACTTCCGGTACTAATATGCAGATTGGAATATAGTTATCCTTCAGCCATGGAGATCTCAGCTCAAAAAGTTCATACCAAATTCCTTAGGGAAAATTGCATGGAAAATATGTATGTATTTCATGTTTATTTATGAAAATAAATTCAGTTTATTTGTCCAGTGTTTATTGCAGTGTCTGATGTGGAAGTTGGACCAAATGGATAAGACTGATAGCAAAAGTAGCACAGACAAGACAAGCAGTGATACCTCCATCCTTGCTTGGAATGCAATTTTGTGAATTGTATGAATAGCATCTATTGCAACACAGCAACATGATGCAATATTATCTACATATAATATTATTTTGATAATTGTATTATCAGCATATCGGTGCTAGATATTTCTAGTGCCTATCAGATACTACAATTAGTAGTATTAGTAGTATTTACAATTAGTAGTATTTTGTACTACAGTTACTATATACCCTAGCCAGCACAGACAATTGTTAGGGAATATGGGAGTTGGAGACTATGGGAGTTGGGGATTATGGGAGTTGTTCAGCCCTCTGAAAAGAACCAACGGGATCTAGCAGCTTGAAATGTTCATTGAGTTGCACTATCTATAAAGTTAGGGGAAACTAAAATTAGTTTGCCCATTCTGAAACTGCAGCTAGAGTTGAATTAGCTCTGGAGAAGAATTGGAAGGCTATTGGACTAAAGATGCCTATGCATGAGCATGCAATGCCTTCTAAATCTATACATTTTTAAATAAACAAAAACAATATATGTTTATTGATTGATTGATTGATTGATTGATTTATATCCTGCCTTTTTCCTACAAAGGGCTCAAGGCAGCTTACATCTCCTCCTTCATCTTATCCCCACAACAACGACCCTGTGAGGTAGGTTGGGCTGAGACTCTGTGACTGGCCCAAAGTCACCCAGTTGGCTCCATGGCTGAGTGGAAACTAGAACCCAGATCGTCTGAGACCCAGTCCCATGCTCTTAACCACTACGCCACACTGACACTTATATACTTAAGTGCTCTCTTTTTCTCTGCAAGGCTGCCGTGAATTTCCACCATTCAAAGATGCCTAAAACAATATTTTAATATTTTGCCTGAGGCCAATCCTGTTGCCCAGCTCTTAAAAAAAATACAGATTATCCCAACTATTCTGAATTCATCATAGCAGTGCTTAACACTAAAGACCTGTTGTTAGGAAAGAAATGAGTTTATATGGGGCATGACTTTAAAATGTTGTATTAATGCAGCCTTTTCAGCATATAACCCTCACTCATTAATTTTGTATGTGACTGGTCAATCAGATAATGAGAAACACATCCTAAATGGCAGATAAAAGCTAATTTCTCGCCACCCAGATGAAACATAGCTTTTCATGCCATTACTCTGATAAGATCCGAAGTGAAAAAATGATCAACTTCTCAATAAGATCTGAAGGAGAATGCCTCTCATTCTCAAGAAAAGTGATGAATATGCGAAGGTGCGCTACTACCAAAATGAATCTTGGGTGGTGTAATGGTTAGAGTGTTGGACTGTGATCTGGAAAGCCCCATTTCTAGTCCTTGCTCAGCCATGAAGTAGTGGATGATTTGGGTAGTTGCTGAGCAAAAACTAACCTACTTCACAGGTTGTTCTAAGGGTCAAATGGAGAGGAAGTATAGAATATAAGCTGCCTTAGGCTCCTTGCAAAAGGGAAAAGATGGGGTATGCATACAAAATTAAACTTCATAACCACGCAGAGAGCCCAATGTGCTATGGGGCAGTAGAGAAATTTACTACATTAAATAAATAAGAGTATATTTGAAAGAGAAACTGTCCTGCAGGAAAAGGAAATCTTCCCAGTTTATTCAATCCTAGTTTTAGGTAGGGATGTATGGATGCTGTAAAATCCATCCCATTACATTTTGTGGATTACAGGAACCCTACTTTCCATTAATGGAATCAAATTTTGCAGAAATAAACGAGTATGTATTTGCATAAATTCTTGTTTCTACAATTTGCACACCTGAAAATACACATCTCATCCAGAATGTATATTTGCACACTTCAGTTTAGGGGGGAAATCAGTATTTTTGTTCTGTGTTTGTTTTTGATATAGCTAAATATGTATGTAATTATGGAAAGTAGAAAAAATGGTCCAAAACTAATCTGCACGATTCAGGAAAAGCTAGTCTAGTTCAGAAGCCACAGGTCAGAATGTTAGAAACGTGAACTTGGAGAATTTCTCTGACAGCCTGAATTTTATGAAAGATGTTTCCTGCATAGAGAGAAATAAGGTTATAATTTGAGTCAAAACTGTAAGCAAAAACTGAAAGCATAAACTGTGCTTGCAGAAAAAGGCTTAGAATATGAAACAAGGGAAGAAAGTGAGACTCTTACATTTATGGCCTGGCTTGTCAAATACATCCATGGGAAAGTCAGATTCTTTTACTTCTTTTTGTGGAGGCAGACAAAATATTCATTATGTAGAGATGTTTTCACATGATTTTTGCTTCAATAACCTTGTGTCTTAAACTGACTTTTTTCTTAAAGAAATATAATTTATTCATTATACCCTTAAAGCAGAGTGTAGGATTTTTATTCAGCGAACAGTAAATGAATCATATATTGTTCAAGATTCAAGGATGGAGGCAGTTACACTCCACTTCAAAATCTGACTTCTCATGTTTAATGCTTAGGTCAGGAATTGGGCCTTTTAAATAGATTCATTGTACAGCCAGTTACCAGGCTAGACAGCACTTAGACACCTAAGCCGTAGACTATGCAAAGCATCTGTGTGTTCAACAAGTGCCAGGCTGAAAAGCAGGTGCTGCCTGCTCTTGCTTACATGGAGGTTCTCTGCAACTCTTCCTGCTGAGCCTGCAATCATCAACTGCCAAATAAGATCACCATGAAAACAACAAAACAATAATTAAGTAACTGTATTAGCTACAACAAAATTCCATCAGTAAAACATAAAATAGAATACCAGAATACTAGAGTTGGTAGGGACCTATAAGGCCATCCAGTCCAACTCCCCGGTCAATACAAGACTCCAAGTTAAGGCATCCCTGACTGATGACTTCCCAGAGGCATCTTGGATGCTTCCTGTGTAGGAGAGCCCATGACCTCCTTAAGTAATTGGTTCCATTACCCTACTGCTCTAACAGGAAGTTTTTTCTGATGTCCACCAGGATGCTGGCTCCCTGTAACCTAAGGCCATTATTCTGTGTCCTACATGAATCCCCAAAGGGTTGGCAAGACCAACCCCCACCCCTGCGCACACACACAAACTCACACAGTTTGTACAGTGCATTTTGAATTGATCTAACAGTGTGGGTTCATGGGGAGAAGGAAGCAATGTACAAGTAATACAGTCCGAACTAACAGAAAAGGGTCTTGTGCAGACCAGATTTGCTGCAGCCCAAAGGAAGGTATCTGAGGAGATTCATTTGGGGAAAAGAGGCATTTTGAAGGTAGAGGAACTTTTTCTTTTCCCTACGGATGATTGCATTATCTCAGGCTGCATTTCTAGTGACAAATGCTGCTGATGGGTAGACCAGTGTTAGGTTCCCTGCTCCATAAGATCCCCACCTCTCTTTCTTTCTCTTTCTTTTCATTATATCTTAATCTCAAGTGCGCATGTGTGTGCATGTGCCAGGGTGAAGGTGACGTCCTTAACATCAACATCTTACACCTTTTTCTCTCTTTCTCAAAAGCATACACACACACGCAAACCACCCACCCATTTTCACACACACACACCCTATGGGAGAGCAAGAGGGGACGCACTGCTACTTCATGTTACTCGGAACAAATGGCCAGACGAACAACAAATGGTCAGTTAGTGAAGCTTTCTCAGCACTGTTGTAATATGGTCCCATGCAGTGAGCACCAGTTAGTGAACATGCAGCTACATTTTGAAATTGAAAATTTGACGTGATACAATACTACTAATCCTTGTCATTGCTATTGTCCTCATCATGATTTCTATACTGCCCAGTGAAAGATCTCCAAACAAAGCATTCAGTGAAATATTTAAGTCTGTGATTCAGATCCTGATTTTGTAACACGTGTGCTAAGTGAAAACATTGACCAATTATCACTGGTTCACCTTAAGTTGTGGGCAAAAATAAGAAGCAGGACAAGCAGCAAAGCAACCAGCCCACCTGTCATGGTATACATGTGCCTGAAGTAGATATAGTCATTCTGCATGTTGATTGACCATATTAATCACCCCTAGAGAGAAATAATGGCAATGATATAAAGAACAGTAAGCAGGGCCTGCCACTAAATATGGGACCTGGCAGACATTCAAATGAGAAAACTTATGTTTGAGAGACTTCTAATATTGAGGTAGTGATGGGCAGTCTTCCTAGGTCTTTTGCTCAAGATTTCATCTATTTCCCATCTCTAAAAGTTTATTTTGAGCCAGCTTTATGTGTATTTTCTTTTGTACAGATTTGTTTGGATATTTCGTGCACATTTATGTGACTATTTAAAATCTTGTGATTTTTGCATACACCCAAACATGGATTACAGAATATTTTGTATATTTTTGAAATGTGTGCATTTCATCACTTTTTTTTTTGTATTCCATGAAATACATCAGCAGACTGGAAAGATATAGATGAACGTCAAATGCATTGCATGTGCATCCATTTCCAGGTGATGCAGATTAGACAGATCTACTTTAAAAATCAGACAAAAAGTAGGTTTCTCACACATCCCTAACAGCACATTGTTGGATTGAAGAGTTCTCACTTTCTATTACCTTTTTTTCCCTGTGCCTAGCCCATTAGACCATCAAATAAGCTCTTCTATGGAAGAACAAAATATTTAGTCTATGGATGCTTCCCTAGTGTGGTTCAAATACATCTCTGGTTTATTTTGAAATCACATGCATAAAGCCCATTTTATGCACATATTATGAAGCTTTTGTTGATTATCTCTGGGTGGCTTGAAAAAATAATAATAAACACTGTGTCAAGCACCCCTTTGGAATACAGGGTCTTGTATCTTCTTTTTATAACTGTGGAAATTGAAGAACTAACAAGATGAATAGGTTTCCTGCTACAGCAAGCTTATTACAGAGGAGGAAATCTAATGCTAAACTTGATTCCTGATAATGTCCTTCAAGAACCACCTTCAAGCCTCATGAGGGAACATAAAAAGAATCTCCAACTCCTGGCTGGAACAAAAGGCATATACTCTGTAACCCCTTTGCTTCTCAGCCTTTATGTCAGCTGAGCAGGTAAAACAAAGCATATCCACTTTTGATCAGATTACTCCACAAATAATACGCTTCTTCAATATTTACTCTTGAAAATTAGAAGTGGGCTGCTCCCAGAGCATGTCTCAGCTTTGGGCTCACTAAACTGTGTTGATCAGTTTTCTTTCTTAATAAGACTTTTCATGATTTTTAACCTGGTGACTGTGCTGTATTTGTAGTTGAAATGCGCTATTTGAAAGATAAATGAAATAGATGCACAGACTAGCTACCAAAAGACCAAAACTCTAGCAGCATGTCTGTGATAAAGCATGTTGGTAATGCTCTAGAAACATGTTTCTCAGCATGGTGTCCTTGAGATGTCTTAGACTACAATTCCTATCCTTTCCCCATCATGGCTTAGCATCATGGAGGCTCTAAACCACTTATCTTGAGAGCACCAGTTGGGAAAGGCTGTTCTAGATCCAAGCCTATTTAACAAGTGCCTCTGTTCTGACACATAATTGAATTAGCTTCTAACTAATGGCAAGATTGTAATTAATTTCCAGGGCTCAGAACAACCACTGAAAGGTTCTTTTAATAGCCTCAGGTCAGTTATTGTTTTAAATCGAATCAAATATATTTTGTTATCATTCATTAACCTAATTTAAAGCCTGAACCCTGTGGAAATATTTAATGTTGTTCTGGAGAAAATGAATCCACCAAGAATTATCATGTGGAATCTTTATTGAACAAAAAGACCATTCTGAATACCTGTTTTGTGCATTTAGTCTCTTAAAAATATAAATAAGACTTAAGCTGTGCTTCTATGTCTGATTGATATATGTATATACCTTGCCAATTAAAGCCCAGGTGACATTTGTGGCTAAGATTGTGCATTTTTTGTTCTTACTGGTTTAACATATATGGTCCATTCTGGACAAGTAGCTTGGCCACGGTACTCGATGCTCTCTGGTAACATCCCTATTCCATTGTTGCAACGTTCACTACATACATGGTGCAGGATGCACTGAATGCGAACAGTATAGGCTGGATGCTGTCAAGTAGTACTCTTGGGATACACAGCACCCACTCCTAAAGGATCTGTCCTGGTTGCCAGTTTGCTTCTGCACTCAAATCAAAGTGCTGCTGTTAACAACTGAACTAGCACTTTGCTGAACAACACCAGCAAGGCAGCATCATTCAGGAAAGTGGGTAGAACTTGATTCTCAGACATCTAGTTAAAAGGGGGTTTTTTGTGACCCCAGACAAAAGTTTTGTTTTGATTTTTTATTGCTTACAGTTAAATATTGTATAGCTTGATTGTATTGTTCAAATGTATTATTATATTTGTATAAAATATGTATTTTCTTGTTCTGTTGTAAGCAGTCCAGAGAGCCCTATGGGCTATGGGGTAGCATATAAATGTAATTATGATGATAATAATGATAAAAAATTTGAATATTAATATTTAAGTTTGTGAATACGTATATATTGAAGATGCACACCATTTGAATAAAACATGCATAGATTTTAATGCAAAAATTGAGTTTTCCATCTGATACATACTTGAATTAAAACAAACTACAAAATGGATATCAGAGAACATTGGCATGCTTGAGTTTTGCTGATTTGCACATTCATAGATCTCTGGCCAAGTATGTCTCTAAAAGGATATTGCAGATCTGGAAAGGCTGCAGAAAATGGGAACCAAAAATGACCAATGGCCTGGAACATATTTCCATAGGAACAGAGGCTACAATGACTGAGTCCTTTTGGTTTATAATGTAAAGTGACTAAGGAAAGCATGATAAAGGTTTACAAACTTATACATAATGTAGACAAATATCTTTTTTTCCTTCTTTCATAAAACTATTTGGCAGAAGATTCAGGACAGCTGAGAGAAAGAATTTCACACACTGAGTAATCAATTTATTTGCAGAGGGGTAGCCATGTTCATCTGCTGCAGGAAAAACAACAGAAATCTTGTAATACCTCAAAGATGAACACATTTATTATTGCACAAGCTTTGCTGGAATTGTTGCTGCTATGTGACTTCAAGTTGTCTGTGGCCTACGGCAACCTTATGACTGAATGCCCTTCAAAATGACCTGTCCTTCACAACCCTGCTCAGCTCTTGTAAATTCAAGGCTGTGATTCCCTTGACGGAATCCATCCATCTCATTTTTGTCTTCCTTTTCTTCTTACATCCTTGACTTCCCCTCCCATGATTATTTTCTCCGGTGAGTTTTGCCCTCACCTTATTGTCTCCCCAGGAGTCTTGGCCGAGGCATAATTGCTTCACTTTTGTCATTTTTTGCTTCTATTTTGTGGACTACATTCCAGTCTATAAAAGATGATGTCATCATAAATGTTTCAAAGTGCCACTCAAATCTTTGTTTCAATTAATTAATGGAACTCAATGGTACATGCACTAGCTGGATTACTGAAATGTGCTCTATCTTGGACTGCTTTTAAGGTTGGTTAGGAAGCTGGAGATAGTACAGAATGCAGCAGCTTGACTGTTGTTGGGACCTTCTCCAAAGTGTTCAGCATGGAAACATTGCACTGGCTGTCCATTTGCTACTGGATTCTGCTCAAGATTTTGTCAGTATACAGCCCTATGCAACTCCAGACCAGTAAGATTCTCCGTTATGAGCTTGCATGGTCCCTGAAGTCACTGGATAAATGACTTCAAGGCTCCACTTGAAGTTCACTCGGAGTCCACTTGTAGATGAGCCTTCAATGTACTCTTTCTCTCGCTCTCTCTTTCTGAATTCTTTGTCAGACATGCCCTTTATGCTGAATACATTTCCTTCCCCTTAAACTGGACTAATAATTTTAAATATTTTCATTTTGTATTGTGTTTCTTTTCCCTCTTCCCTTTTATAGTTCATCATGTAGGATATTTATGGATGGAGGGCAGTATATAAATCTTGTAAATAAATAAAATAAACACACTGCCACCACATGCAGTGATGGCCACTACGCTGGGTGACCTTTAAAGGAGATTACTTAATTTCTTGAAGAATAAGGCTATTAATGGCTACTGGTCATGAGAGTTTTATGCAGCTTCCAGTTTAGGAGGCTGAATCAACTTGAATATTACCTTTATATCATGCTTGTGGACTCCCCAGATATATCTGGCTGGCCACCATGAGAAACAGATTGCAGTAGTGAGTGGACCATTGGTCTGATCCAGAGGGACTAATCTGGTGTCCTTCTGTGTTGAATATGTCACGAGCTGAGCTTCCCACTTAGCGCAACACCAGCCATGGGCCGTTTCCATACAAAACACTCTTTATTGCTTCAAACACAAATCATGTAGACAAATCTCTGAGCATTCACAAAATGGTTTGCTGAACCCAATCTAGTGATTGCCTCCTGAAGCTCTCCTTATGAACTCACTTGTGCTCAACCCTTTGGGAAGAGTCCTCTGGAAGTGAGCACACTCCGTCTCTGCTCCTGGTTCATCTAATTGGGCCTCTCACCTCTGCTGGCATCTTGCTTGGAATCTAGCTCAGAGGGGAAGGGTTGGTCTGTGTCTGGAAGTACCTCATTCCCACTAGCTGTATACTCAAGCCATTTTCAGGAATGGTCCAACATGGCAAAGTGGCTGGCTTTGAGGTAATCACCCCCCCCCCTTCTTCCTCCTCCCGTTTTTGCATGTTCGGACCTTGAGCTAACCCATGCTCCCCAATTTCTCCGAGACATCCCTCATATTCTGAATCTGTGATGTGGCTGGCTTCCTATGGGAATGCTTGCCCAGTCCTGCCATCTCCTTTGCTTCCAGCAGTATGGATGAATGAATGAAATTGAACAGTTTTGATGAAAGTACATCAGAGCCACCTGTCCCCATTAACATATGGAGATTTGCAGTTAACACACTGGACAAAGTAAACAGAAGGTGGTGTCGCTGGCTGTGACAAAGAGATAATTTCTGTATGGCAAGGATGCCATATTGGCATGGCTTTGCTTTCTCAAGGACAGAGATTAAACTCAGTCTGAGTATTGGAATGGAATATACAACATCAGAGCAGAGGTATGTTGCATTAAATTTCAGGGGTTTTCGCTGCATTCACAAGAGTGGATTTGTTGTATGTTTCAAATTTCCCTGAAGAGGCTTTGTTTTGTGGCCTAGGGCTGCAGTAATTATATCAGTTGCAGTGCAATACTATTGCAGCCTTAAACTGTGGCAAAAATGTTATGATAAATTAAATGCTGCTTATCCCATTTTCCAGATTGCAATGCATTCTGGTAGAGAATAAATAGAATGGACAAATACCTGGACATTAAACGTATTTTGGATTCCTTAGAGATGGGTTTGTTTAATAATGTGTGTATGAGTCCCTCTTGTTTCAGATGCATATCTGAAAGATACAGCTGGACTCCAGCCAGAGAATTCTGAATCAATGTTCCCAAGATGGCCTTCTGCAGAATATAGCTACCTAATTTACTGGTTGAGAAAGCAATGTCATATTACTGTATTGGTATCAGAAAAATGATGTACGTCTTCCTTTCCGGAAATTCCAATGTGAACCAAATTAAAACAATGAAATGTAAGATTTTAGGTGCCATTTGACCAAAGAAAGTGTATTTCAATTACCTTGCTTTTACATGTATACCTTGCAAAAACAGGAGTGGGAACTGTGTAGAAAAAAAAAATGATATAGCAAAACGTATCTATTCAGTCCCTTACGGGTGGATCTTGTTTTCAGTGTTTAGAAGCTAAAAGTAAAGAATTAATTGCATGTTTAATCTATAATAAATTAGCAAGTACATTCACATCAATGTTTCTGGCAGAAAAATGATTCCTGTAGAATTTATAAGTACAATGCAAAAGCCTAAGGGAAGATCATTTATTGGTATGATTTCAAATGTATTTAGTAAGCACAAATATGCAAGATGCAGATACAGATTCTGTATCAGTTTCCTTTACTGGAGAACCTACAGAACTACAGATGATTGTACAAAATGTAGATCACAAATATCATATGAACATAGAAGCCCCAAATATTTTTGTCCATTCTAATGATGTTACACATTCTATGCTTGGATTGTAGTAAGTGATCGCTAAAAGTTTAATGAAGCTGCCCAGCAGTTGATGCTGCCCAACCAGAGTTAAGCCCTTTTACATCTGCTTACCGTCAAAGGGAGGAGCATTAAGCATTGCTGGGGAATGCTTAGCCCAAGGGGAAAATACAATGCTAAATGAATGGCTTACCCTTGCATGCCAGAACTCCCCTTCCTTGTCCCCAACTTCACTCCTGGACCCTGAAATTGTGTTCTGTGAGTTCACCAACCCAATTGGTATAAATTGGCTTCTCAATTATCTATATTGTTTTTATTCATTTTTTCTATTTCCATCCAACAGCTTTTATTTTTATTTTACATAAAGTAAACGTTAAGGCATCCAAACTACATTAGTTCCCTGTGTAACCAGTGAGTCGAGTTAATCATGACTTAAGTTGTTAATTTTAATGGAAACTAAGTGCAACTAATTTAGGCACCTCCTAGGGGCCATACAAATGCTGCCTAAATTGTTAATAAAACAAACAAAGAAAGAAAAACACACCCAAAACTAATTTTCATTAAAGTTTGTATAGCTTTGTGGATCCTACCCACCCACGCACAGATTGGCAGTGCTAAAGCTGAAACATTTTAGCAAGCTAAAACTCATTAAAAATGTAAATATTCAAGAATGCTTAATCCACCTAGCTATTTGGATTATTAAATCAATGTAAACTTGGAAGAGAAATTGGCTATGGGAAGACAATTCATGATTTTGCTGTGGAATATGGTAAGTAAAATAAAGGCTTAAACGTGAATCTGTCTATTTATAAGATGCTTGTAACTGCATTGTTCCACTAAATTTATTTAGTATACTTTTAGACTGTCGACTTGCCAGAGCTCTCTGGGCAGTTCACAGTAATGAATGAATGAAAAAGTTAAAATTGGTCAGTAAACTTGCAGGATTGTTCATCAAACTGGATGCTACATTCAGCAAAACAGAAAAAGGTGCTGGGGTAGAAAAACCAAGATATAGATCATGCTGTACGTTCAGAAATAAAACAGGAAAGCATTTTTTTTCTCCAGAACTCATGATACTGTATGCATTAGGTGGCACTGTGGTATTTACATGGGAAGGCACCCAAGTGGCAAGTTTATATTGCCCAACCCCATGATTTTTGACTCCTGAAAATATGGGTATTATCTTAGCACTAGTGTATAAAGTCCAATGCAACACTTGCTCATTCACTGTCATACCTACATGACATATGAAAGAGGTTCACGTTAGCCATACCCAGAATGAGTAGATGTTTCATCTAGCATTATTGGGGTATACCTGTCAGAGATCTTGGGCATGAATTCAGCAGAAATATATAAGTCTCTGTTAAGAACAAAATAGATCAGGACAGAAAGTTTTCAGTTTGGAACCTTGGGAGTTAGTTGACACTGTTGTGCAATGTATACTGAAAGTGGAGAAAATATATTACTCTGGCTAGCTCACAAGGGCTTATTGCAAAGGAACTAGTGCTTGGCAGGACATATTTCTTTCTTATTTTTGCCATTTTAAACAGCTGTCATAGTTGGCTTGTCCTTGTTGGCAAACAGGCATCACTGAAATTAGTATGGCTGCTGATTGCTTAAATATGCTACAATAAAATGTTACCATGAAAGAATCATAAGATGTATCCATTTTAACAACAACAGCAGACCTTAACACGTAGTAGAACTAGTTAGAAGGTATTAATATGTTTGTACATTAATATTAAGGTACTATTACATTCGTGTCCATAAAGAACTTACGAGTAGCCATATCTCTGGCTAACATTAATTTTCAAACAGCAGCTTTGCTTTTGATTATTCTGTAGTAGTTTTTTTTTTATCATACCTAGAAAGATGAACTAAACTTTAATATTGAGGATATGAGAAGCTGAGAGAAACCCAGACTGGTGGATTTATCTATCCCTAAATTACATGCCTTTTGTGATGACTGTTTGGATTAAGAATAAACAGTCCAATCCAAAATAAAACTCCAGATAATAAAGAGTTGTTTGTTTGTGTCATTCCTTTATCACCCAATAGTCAAGTTTCTTCAGCAGCTCACATAAAAACACAAACCACAGATACAATAGAAACACCATAACATTCCAATATACACAATTTAGAGCAGAATTTGAAAGCATTTGAACAGCTACAGCCATTTTGATGCAGATAGGCCAATATAAATGCCACCCCCCCCCCCATATGTTATTAAATGCTTTGGAGAAGAGGGCAGTTTTAGCCTGGTGCCAAAAGACAACCAGGGTTTTGATGTCTCACTGGAGAGATCATTCCATGATCAGAGAAGCACTACTGAGAAGGCCTACCATTTTGTTGCCATCTGGCAAGATTTAGGTTGGCAAAGGTGCTCTATGAGGTATTGCAGCCCCAAGCTGGGTAAGGTTAGCACCAGCACCAAAGCTGTTCATAACTGGGAACTCCTTGAACTGATGGACTAGATGTTGGTCTTGGTGGAGGTCACAGTAAGGATGCTGTAACATAAAGTACCGTTGGACCCAGCATTGTTCTTGAATTCCTAGATTTCAGCTCTTTTCTTAAGTGTCTTTTATTAGCTCTGGCTAAATATGATAACTTACATGTATTACTAAAAGTTAGGAACTTGGACATCGACATTCCTGATTTTTATGTTTAGACTCGGTTAGTTGCCACAAGAAGCAAAGACTTCTCTTTGGTGGCTCCAGTGCTCTAGAATTTCTCTACTGCCACCATATTGTATTCCCTGCTATGTGTTTTCAACAAAAACTGGAAACATATTTTGTTTAGAATAGTTCTTATACTATCCATCCACCAAATGGGTGAGTCTACATTTGGAAGTGATCTGGAAAATTCAGTTTCTCCACACGCAAGGGGACTATTAATAGGGGCTGGACAACATGAGCATACAATACCAGTACTGTTTTGAACGGCCATCCATCCATACACAGGCCTTATTCAAATTACTTTGAACATTCAGAGTCCAAAATGGCTTGTTCGTAGGGTGCTTAAAGTCTCATTTCTTCCATGTATACCTGTGTAGACCCTGAGTTTATCCTCAATGATCCTCCTGTGGAAGCCCCCTCCAGGGGAAGTGAGTTGGTAGCTACTAAAAAGGGGGCCTTTTCTGCTACGACACCCCAGTTTTAGAATAAGCTTCCCAGAGAGTCTTGCCTGCTGCCCATGGTTTGCTCTTTCTGGTGTCAGGTTTAGACCTTTTTCCCAGGCATTTCAAGCTTCCATTTTCTCCTGTTTTAAATTTTAAATATTTCCATTACTGCTATTTTTTATCTTGGTTCTTATTTTACACTGTACTTTTAAACATGTCTGTGGTATCTTATGATGTATTAATTGTTATGGTTCATCATTATTGTTCATCGCCATGGTTCATCATTACAAATTCAGAGAACTTTGGCTGTTTGGCAATATGGAAATAGATAGCTGATGGATGGATGGGCAGATGGATAGATGGATGACAGATAGGTTATTCGTTAATTATAAATCAATAAACCCATAATAAGATGATAGTCTATCAAAACAGTTTTAAAACAGTATCAGTACAACCATCATAAGACTTTGAAAAACTGGTATGAGATCAGTATAAATAGAACATAAGACAGTCTTTGATCATTTTCTTGCTATAGTACTATTCTTGTTTTTTGATGATGAATCTGCACATTACTACTTGTTTGGTGGCTTCTTTCTTTCATTAGTTCATTCGTCCGTTCGTTATTTCTGTTTGCTATAGTGCTAAGATTCTGTCTACCACTGTGAAATGTATGCGAATAACATACATTTTAAATGATCCAAAATATAATGTAATGAAACTAGTTTTCCAGATTACTTACATGCTTGGAAGGGATTTTATCCATTCCTGATGCTCACATATTGAAGTATGGAAAGAGCAATGGCTTAACAATATAAAAAGAACCATGCTGGATTAAACCAAAGGCCCATCAAGTTTAGTGTTCTTCTCACCAGTGGCCAACCAGCTGTCTGTGGAAAATCCTCAAGTAGGACCTGACTGCAGCAAAACCTTCTTCCTGTGATTCCCAGCAACTTGAATACAATGGCGTAAAGCCTTGGATGCTGAAGATGGAATGTCACCATCTGGTCGTGAAGCCATTGATAGCCTTATCCTCAATCAATGTCTCTAATCCACTCTTAAAGCTGTTCAAATTGGCATCCTGTGTAGTGAATTCCATAGTTTGACTATATAGTGTGTGGCTCCCTTCTTATGTGTGTCACAATCAACCTCATGGGGTTCTAATATTATGAGAAAGGCAAAAAATGTTCCCCTAATCCTAATACAATTCCATAATGAGTCTCTACATTTACCTTTCTCTAAACTTAACAGTCCCAGATGTAACCTTCCTTTTCAGGGGAGTTATTCTCCCTCCATGATCATTGTAGATGTTGTCTTCAGCACCTTTTCCTATTCCACAGTAGCCCTATTACTTGTGATGGTGAGAACTGTATACAATTTTCTAAAAGTGGTCACACCATAAATATGCACAGGAGGAGTCCACTATTGGTGGTTTCAGTTTCAGTTTCTTTTCTA
Source organism: Varanus komodoensis (assembly GCF_004798865.1). Taxonomy (NCBI): domain Eukaryota; kingdom Metazoa; phylum Chordata; class Lepidosauria; order Squamata; family Varanidae; genus Varanus; species Varanus komodoensis. The sequence goes on along the minus strand of NW_025336087.1, from coordinate 32,104,516 downwards.
ATGATGCCTAACATGGAATTTGCCTGTTTCACTGGATCAACATTTTCATGACACTGGCCACCCTAACCCCAAGATCTCTTCCTTGTTCAAATAGCTCAGATGTCTTCCCCATTTGTGTGAAGTTGGGAGTTTTTGCTGTAGTGACATCACTTTACACTTGCTTACACTGAATTGCATTTGTTGCCCTTTGGATAATTCCCATCCACTGTCAACAAGGTCAAAGCTAAATGTACCAACTGTTTCTTGCAGAACAGGAAGAGGGACTGCTTCATGCAGAACATCAATGGGCAGCTCACTTTTGCATATACTACAACTGCTTATTTTTAAAAGACTGCAGTGGAGTTTGAACTACTTCCTTATGAAAAAAATGCACAATAAAAGCAAAGAGGGACAGTTTTCAGTTGACTGGGGCCGGGAGAGTGGGGGAGTGCCATTGTTCATTTTCTCTTATATGAATGCCTGTTTGAAAAGACCAACACCCTCCTCCTCACCACCACCAACTCCATAAATCACGAGGGCATTTCAAAGTTTACAAAGTGTTTACTGAAGAATTTTATCTTTTTCATGTTACTGTTCTAGGAAAAATGATCCCCTAGAACACAATGGTCATTTTGGAGGTATGCTTTGTATTATGGAAAACTGGCTTGAGAATGGTTTAGAAACTTATTAAAGTTTTTGAGTACATGAGCGTACACTTCAACTTGTCATATACTAATTTTTTCCTTCTGCTTCCTGGCAAAGTTATTAACAAATAATAGTCAGTAAATGTTGCCAGGTAGAAAACATGTTATTTTCCTGTTTAGCTTGTGTGAGAAAGGGGAATACAGCCAGATTTTGGGACTTCAGCTGCCTGTCTGAATCTCTCAAATCTTGGGAAAGGGTTGGAAAACAAAGGCCAAGAGTTAGTTTGAGTCACGAGACTGGCTGAAAAATATGAAGCAGTATCTAACTGATTAAAACTAAGCAAACAATTTACAGCTGAAACAGCTGTACATTATAAATACTGCTAGATACAGAAGTTCAGTATTACTGTGCAGTGTAAGATCTAAGGTGACCATGAAAAGCAGTGTATCAAAAAGGCAGACCTGGATTATTCAAAAAATAATTGACAAAATTGTTATTGCTTTGAGGACTTCCGATCAAATGAAACAGAGATAGCTTGGAAAGGTGCAAGGAGACATGTGCCCTGGTCCTTGCTGTGTTTCCAGTGTTTCTAAAGGAAACAGTGAAGTTTTAGTATTATTTACTAAGCTATAGTTGCATAATTGGCTGAGGAAAACGTAGTGAGTGCAAAACAAATTGGAGAAAGTTAGAAGAGCCCTTTTCCAAGGTTAATTAAAGTAAATGGATTCTTTCAGCTGATGGTCACCAGAGACTGCAGACTTCAGACAGGCAACAATAAATAGCAAAAAGGACTTTAACTACTATGGTTAAGCCTTATTTTTGTATACAGCGTTTTCCTACACATATTTGTTTCATTATCTCACGCTACCCTGAAGGAGTCTGCAGTTCTCTTAGATCCAAGCCCACAGTTTTGAGTGCTAAGTCTCCCATGGTCCTTTCAACTAATGCAGCACATAATGGCTTCTTTCCTAGCCAACTGCTGACCACTAGTACTCATTCTGGAGAGGAGATATGCTTCCAAGATGGCTCGCCATGTGCATTTTCTAAGGCATATTGACTAAAGAAAGCACTTCAGAAAAGGAGCAAGGAGCAGAATCTTGTTCACATGGATTGAACTTGCTGCTGAGACACTGTTAAGTCATGGCTGATGACAAGAAAAGTGGCATGTGCCTTTCATAGCCATGGATTCTGTGTTCTTCTGAGCATCGCTCTCTACTCCTTCTATGTGCTACAAAGTTAGCAAACAACCGTGGTTCCTTTAAGGTAAAAAAGTGCCATTTAAAGTGGCTACACTGATTTTTAAAAATGCTGGAGCTGTTGGGAGGCAGCTCTTCCTCCTGGGGCCATCTGTTTGTGTACATGAGGGTCCGTCCCAGCTGATTTCTCTGAGTGTTTTCCAATGCAGCCTGTTTGCTCAAATATTTCACACTCATTTCTCCTAGCTGTGCAAATAACCCTTCACTGTTATTTCCTGGAATTTTCTCTCAGTGGGGTGAGATTGTGTGGTTAATCTGCAAACCAATTTAATCCCCTATGAGCTGGGTAGCTCAACCATCACAAATGTTATCAGATGCTAACCTGGAAACTGCTATTCACGTCTTTCTAACATTATGTTTATGACACTGGAAGCCACTGGACATAAATATCTTCAACTGGGACAGAAAATGTAGCAGCTGCTCATCTCCTATTGAAGATCAGAAAACATCACATCGTGGTGACCAACCTCTTTACTTTTTTCCTATTTAACATTCTAGGCACAATGGAAAGTACTCTGATCTTACGTTACTGCAGGGATTGTAGGCAACCCATGTCAAAGCTTGATTGCATCCTCTTCTGTATTCCTAAAATCAAACCAGAACACCCCCTTAACTATATGTCAGGTTCCAAAGGGAAAAGGCATATTGAGATATTCTTGACAGCTTCCCTACGACTGAAATGCTCTCCTTTTGAAGTCATGCTGTGACTTAGACTGAACTAGTACTGGAAACCATGCAATCCTTTACATTTGAGCTGAAATTTTGTAGTTAAGCCTGTAGTGGTTTGCAGACAGTTTTCTCAACATTCAGCCTGTCTTAATTCATTTTTAATACATTGATGTTTGACTTTTTCCTCTCTGTCTTTGGAGAGACAGATATTTATTTAATCTAAATATGGATTAAATGGCCAGCATTGCTGCCTGTATAGTAAGGTCAGAATTGTGTAGCCTCATTCATACATATTTGCAACTGTCAGGAACTGATTTTCCAATCTCCTTTCATGAAGCAATGTTTGGGAACATTGCTGGTACAGAATGGTGAGAACTTGGTTGAGAACATTCAAATGTTTCCCTTCATCCATACAGTAACAGTGTATGATACTTATTGTGGAAGTGTGAAATAGTCCTACAGTGAAGTAGCTGCAATGGTGTGTTGAAAGCACCAGTGTTTATTCTGAGTAAGAGAGATAAGAAAGTGATTTGCATAATCCAAACTGAAAAAAGTACTAATTTCAGAAAGGCATCTAGCTCTGCAGATCTAGTTGGTGGTTAACAGAGGAAAGCCAGCTGACAATAAGGTGTTAAGAGCACCCCAGACAATGGGTTCATTCCAGCAAAAGCCTCACATGAATGGGAGCTTTTCTTCTATTAGTGGGAGACTTCTGATCTGTTGAGCTTCTAAGATGGCTGACTGGGGAAGGAGATCATCTTCAGTGATCTCTCTCATCCTGAAACTCCCAGGGCACTTTCTGAAACAGTTGGGCCATTGCCCTCTGGTGCTGCTGGTCACTCCAGGAGGAGAGTGATTCAGAACACATTGGCTTCTACTTCTTCCTGAAAGTGGAAATGTTTTGGGTGGAAGTCTGCTCAAGAACAAGACCACTGGCAGGACAGCACTCTGGATTCGTCTAGTGGTTGTCTCAGCTGGAAAATAACTCTATGGGAACTGAAAGTTCACGCACATGATGGCTCAAAAGTGTGTACTTGCTTGGAGGAGATGGCTCAAGAATGGGCTGGGAATGTGATTCAGAGTCAGCATTCCATTTAAACACAAACAGACAGCTTTTATTCATATCCGCCGCTGCCTCTTCCTCTTTGTGTCCTGGGATTAAATTAGAAGAACATAGAACAATTTATTGTCAGAAAGAAGATGAATAATTGCTGTTCATATTTGCTGCCAGTATTAGTTTGACACTTCTGTTTTCACATTGTGGTGTATTCATTTGAAATATTCCTTTAGCCACGGGATGATCCCTGGGAGCCAAAGCAGAAGACATTAAGAGCAACAGGAAAGGAAATACAGACATTTGATCTTTTGCTCCTTTCAGCTGGGAACAAAACTTTACAAAGAGAATGTAAGGGAAAGAACTTTCAGTATCATTGTCAGAACAGGCAATGGGGAGAGATTCTCTTGTGATCGTATGAGGACGTGTGCGTGTGTGAGAGGAATAGTTCCAGTTTGAAGTGTAGACAAAACATTGTATGGAACAGTTGTAGCAGCTTGAAAAGCCAACTATGGTTCCATTATGACACAAGAGGGAAATCAGCAAGGAAATGAAAATCCTTATGGCTTTCCTGTAAATGCTGCTAGGAAAAGAACTGAAAAAATAAAACACACTTGGATGAAAAATAATTTGGATTTGCATTCCTACCCTCCAATTTTCTGTTTGGACAAAACAAGAGAGAGAAAGGGATTCAGATGAGGAACAGAGTAGGTGGAGATAATTACTGTTCAAGAAGCCATTGGAATAATCAGTGCAGAACAACATTTGAACACAGAATTTGATTTAAAAAATTGAACATGGGGGTGTAAATCAGATATTCAGTGAATCGGAAGTCAACTCTAGTTGTTACAGTGTTCGCTGTCACCGGTTTACTGCTACAAATGTCAAATCCAAATGTTTAATTATACCTTTCTGAAAACTGATCTAAACTGGTCTCAGCCAGAGTGAATATTACCAAGCATTTGCAGGAACAAATGTTAACAGTATCCAAAGCTAGCATGTGCTATCCTAGGAGAGTGAAGATAATTCTTTGGTATGTGTTTTAAATGACTCTCATTGATCAGTTGTGGATTCTGTATAGAATGAACAGGCATATGGTGGCTGGCTCTCTCAAGCCAGATACACATTCATTGAAATATGTGGACCACTGATAAACTTAGGAGGAATAGACCAATCTGCTGGCTTTTCATTTTCCACCATTTGAAGTTGTTAAAATTCAAGTTCTTTCTGTCCTAAGTCCTATACATGAAGAAATTTGAAAATTTTGCTAAACTTTTATAAAAAAATAATTAAGCCAAAATTTGCCAATCTTTATTAAATTCACCAGGCACATCTAGGGATGGGCAACACAGGAAAACCACAAACCCCAAGCAGATGTGGGTAGCTTCATTTTAGCTCTGTTGTGCCCTGAGTCAAAGCTTAGTTCCCCACAAATCTGAGAAAACCAGCTCCTCTGTCAAAACAAGGCTGCAGCAATGGCCTTTGCTTTGAATAAATACATGGGTTTTCATAGACTTCATTTTCCTAAAATAAATACATCTTTCCCAGCATGAAGAAGACTAGGTGTACCTGTTGGTCATATACTTCTTAAAGATGAGGGAACAGTCAGAAAGATAGGATTGACAATCCCATTTCAGCAGCACAAACGTGGTTGACTGCACAGACCCTTTAAGAGCCCTTTGTGTTGAGGGACATGTTTGTCAGTTTCACTTTTTAAAATTTCACTCCCAAATTCTTTCTGTTCTATATGTGAACAAATTTGTGAATGTTGATGACTTCTGATTGAATGGAATGAATGTCGCACCTATTCCTGCCTCAGGATTCTGTCACTATCCCTTTAAGTTAGGTGTGTATTTTAAAAAATATGGCTTTGACACAAACATTTTCATGGCCTCAATGATTTTATTCTCACATTTCATCAGTAGTCTTGAATCAAGACTGCCTTTGCAGCATTTTCCACATGTCTGTGCTTGCCTCAGAAATACATTTCCCATTGCATGCTCTCCTATTTCCTGACCTGAATACCTATGGTTGACCTCAGTGATTTGGGGCATGATTTCCCTGCTGCTGCTCTAAATCTAATGGCTGTTTATGCCTAAGGATCAATTTATGGCTGTTGTCATAACATATAAAAACTAAGCAACGCTCTACATGAAGTTTATTTAAAACCCCAGTTATTATAATTCATTGACAATCACAGTATTGTCTATACTTAAATGATGCTTGCAATTATTTCAGATTACATCCATTTCCACAGAGCTCTAAAATATTGAATATGGAAAGCTATATACCAGTTGTAAAGCAATAATTTCTGGGATGGGTTTGTGTCTAACAAATTTCATTTCGATTGATGTCTGGGCTCAGGTATACTTATATTTCTTCTGTGTTTTAAAATAATTCTAAGAACAAGACTCAGTCAAGAAACTTTCTTCCTCTTCTCTTCTTCCTTTTCCTCTTCTTTTCCCTCTTTCTTATAATGCTAGACCATAATTCCTTGAGGACTTAAGGTACTATATTAAAGAGCTATACTGGACACTATATTAGGAATACAAGTGTCTTTTAATTTTGAGAACACAATCCCATGGGTGCTAGACACTGTCTACATGGCCAGAGAAACTGCTGGAGTAGGTCTGACCTCAGAAACATATTCCAAGATCAGAATATGCCCTCCCTCAGCTCTTGCTGCCACCATGGCTCGTTCCATACCGCCTGTGGCTCCAAGGTCACAAGACTAACCTCAGAACTGGTACTGGGTGGAATTCTAGAAGACAGAGAAGGGAGGAATGAGGGTCTGCCATGCTGAGATGCATCCTTGCAAGTAGGTGAAAAGCACTTAGACAGACACACTTGTCTAAGTGTTTTGGAGGGTGGAAGGACACCTTGACTCTGCTTTCCGTCCATCTTTCACTAGATGCCCATAATCCTCTGAGATGGGAAGCTGCCTGGCAGCCACACTCGGTGTTAGTAAGGTAGTTTGACATGCTTCACAATGAAATCTCCAGCATTTGAATGATAGCTTCAATTTTACAGATTATCTATTCATCAGATTATTAGATGGAGCCTCAAAGTATGTTTTATGTTTCCCCTACAAAGTTGCCTCGTTCCCTGTCAAATTGCATAATCTCCTGAATCATTGTTTTTCACTGCTGACTTGTCAGTAACATATATGATTTTACACTGAGATTAAAAAAATGTGTGTACTTGTGTTAAGATTAGATGCTAATCAACATTTCATGTTTCTTCTTTCTGAGTATATATAATAGAAATTACGTAAGGGAATATTCTTTCCATTATACCTTCATTTATTCTGAAACAATTTGTTCAGATTCAGGAAACAAAACAAAACAAAATCCATACCTTTGTTTCTTTTTCCTCAAACTAGACTTATTGATACAATGCATAGATTTGACAAGAATGTTTCTACAGCCACGTCCTGCTAAGGAATGAGCCTTATTGGTAGAGAATCACACTTACTTTAGTGGCTGTTCCTTTCATCTATGAATCCATTCCATTAACTCAAAAATTATACTTTAAAGGTGACTGCACTTCTCTCTGAAATTAGATAATGGGGCCTGTTAGGCAATCTGTCAGTGTTTTAAAACCTCTGCTGAAATATACAGTGCCCAGGGATTGCAGAGATGCAGCTGTACATTGTGAATCAGTATGCAAAATTCATTTCTCTTTACTTCTCACCCAAATATCTTGGCTGCAGCATCACATGCTCCTTGGGTGCTTCCAGGTGCTATCAATCAAAAGCTTTATAAGCCATTCTGGTCCCCCCCCCCCCCGCCGCCTTTAATGGATAGTTGTAAGATGGAAGAATTCAAGGAAAAATTGGAAGAATTCAAGGATAGTTGAAAGATGGAAGAATTCAAGGAAAAATAAGGAAGGGTTGCAAATAGAAAGTTGTTTTTTTTAAGGGAACAAGATAATCCCACTCCCATAAAATCTTATGAATATTGAGTACAATTTCATAATAAAAGGTTGTTTGGAGGCACTGCTGGTGCTAAGCATGATATCAGTTTTTCCCCATAGTCCATCTCAGCCCCTTTATCTTCTCTTTTATCTCTAGCTTGTGACTTTTTCTCCATTTTCTTCTTTTAATCCTTAGGGCAACCATTCCTTCTTAAGTTGCATGTGGATTCTCCTCAGCACATCCTGCCTTCTATTCTCAAACTCACTGCAGTCCCTAGATTAGAGGTGATAGATCTGTCAGTCTCAGTTGCACCAGTCAGTTTTGAGGTCCTACTTGTTCCTGCAAAAGTTAGCATTTCATTTATTGTAATATTTTTAAATCTGTAGGATTTTAACATATGCATTAACATAGACATTTGTGTGTACATTTTAAACATACCCATTTTACATATCTACTATTGCCTAAAACATATTTATGAACATTTTTATAAGTGTGCATTTTTATTCCACATTTTAAAATGTAAATTTCTTAACATCACAAGATTAGAAATATACACATCCCTGACTGCAGATTGCATCCAAGTCCTTACTAGGGACCAGGAGATGCAAAACTGGTAAATTTGTAAATTGACAAACATAATTTCTCACACATCTTCTGTGAATTCCTTTCAGCAATTCTGTATCAACAGTACTGGCAGGTCAGGATAAGAACAGAAGTCTTCAAACATGCAATAAGGAAATTTGCAGACATGTTGAATCCCTTCTCTTTTCTGCTCCTGCTTTCCATGTCAACATTCTATCTCTTCTTCTGTATTTTTGTCTATTTTCTCATTCTCTGTATTTCTTTCTCTTCTCCCATGCTCACTTCCTCTTTTCTGGATCAATGCCTTACCATATTTGTCACTCAGACTCTGCTAAATGAATCATCTGTATCTTTACAGAGATGGCATTCTGCAAAAATTAAATGGAAGGAGGAAAGATTACGGGACTTTATTGATAAAAAAGATGCTGCAGTTAAGCTATTGGTTTCAAAGTTATTGCTGTGCACAAGCAGGAGAAAGTGAAGTTGCATTTTGCTTAATTTTGGCATGACTTCAACTTTTGCCCTGATTCTGCCAGGCGGGTAAGCAATGAGAAGTGAACATGTGTAATTTCTCACTGTGCCTGAATGAATAAACCAGCTCCGTGTGATTGTTTTACCCACAAGAGTATCTGCGATGAACACAGAATGGGAAGAAAAGGATATCTGATTTTGTACTAAAGTACATTTTTAAGCATGGGAAGAACTTTATGTAAAACTGGATTTATGGGGTTCTATGGGGCTGAGACTGAAAGTTACAACCACTAACAAAGGAACAGATTTTAAATTCAGATTCTACATTTCTCTTCTACACTGTGGCAAAAGCATGCAGAGTGCTTTTCAAGTTTTACAAGATCAGGCAGCCAAATGGCAGAAAACCTGTCTGAAAATGGTGCATTGTATTTCAAAGATGAATAGCAGGAAAGGTTTTAACAAAGGACATGATTTATTTTACTGATGGCTGTACTTCCATGCTACATAATCTTTACATTTCATTACTCTACCTTTTTGATATTTTTATTTTTGACTGTGTTCAATAAGCCATCTTTTAAAGCATGCTCCTTTATCATGTAGCAAGGGATGGATGAATATTGCCAAGTTCACTGAAAAGCTATAAAAATACCAGGATGAGGGTCTTATTGCTTACATACACCTTACTTGGTTAGACCCTAACCACCAGTTCCTGGACATCTGTTACCAAACCAATTTCTAGGACTTCCAAGATTCTTTTCTCTGCAACTAAAAAGTTTACCCATTGAAAAATGCAATACTCCACCGAAACAAAGGATGAAAATATAGGCAATATAGAATAACTTAACCCTGAACAAAATTAGTTGAATTTGCAGAATAGGGATTTTATACTTACCAAATTGTAGCTGTCAGAATTCAAGGAACCTTATCTTAGAAAAGGTGTTCCATTCCTATTGGAAGCTGTAAAAGACAATAAAAAAGTTTCATCAGAGAACATCATCTTGAGCCCTAAGCTTAAGGCAGTTTCAGGATTTCAGTGCCCTTTCTGCCCAATGAGCTGCTCTCCTTTCACCTTTAATATACACGTATCTCTGTAGATGCTCTACTATCACACCTGTCACCCTGCAGAATCTGATTGACTGACATGCCCTCTCTACAGCTAGGCCAAACAAACAAGCACCTTAAGCCCACAAACATATTTCTTTCTAATGTACACCTTCCACTTTGCTGCATGCATGATGTTTTCTGTGTTCGTACTTATAAGGCTGAAAAGAGAGACCTTTACAGAAATTCAGTGACATGTTGTATGCAGTGAATGACCCGCTAAAGTTTGCTAGATGCAGGGGCTTTGGTGCAAGCTGTCAGTGATCACTTTCTCAGAGCACGGTCTTATGGCAGCTGTGATTGAAGGCTTAAAGCCTCACTGCTTTCTCATAGGTATCTAGCCTTAAAGTTGCCTGCTTTAAAGACAACTATTGCATTTTTTTCTTAGAAAAAGAAGCGGGGAGAGGAAGATCAGAACCTCCCTCACCCACCTGCAGCAGCTCTTTCTGTGTTTCACTTCCTTGATGTCTTTTAAATTTCTTATGTTATTGCCATTACTTCTGAAAGTTCTTAGAAGATTTCAATGAAATGAAAGGCAACCTTGAATTTATTTTTCCCCTCACACTAATGATTGAAATACTGTTTTTGCAAATAAGAAGCAGAGATTTTATGCAGACCAGGTAGGGGTGGGCCTAGTGTGTAAGTCCCTCACACATTATTTTCTCATAAGTTTGCAATAAGGAAAAATCTGTATGCAACGTTATGCTTTTCTTCTCTCCATTTTCCTCAGTGGTCATGTACCGAGTTCATTGCAGTGATACACTTTCCCTATTTTCTGTTGCTACAATGAAAGTTTCAATAAATTTACCTCAATATGCACAAGATGTTACTTTCACTAACACAGAACTTTTCTGCACAATGTTTTCCTGAAGAGCTGCATCAAAAATATAGCGAAATTGTGAATTTTGTACTCAACTCTGTCTTGGCTCATTTATGGTTTACCCAGAAACTCGTCAGAGGAATTTTTTACTCATCCCCTACTGCAAATTTACAAGAAAAAGTGAACAGAGCCTCAGTACTTCAATTGAGCTAGGATACTGTGTCTTCAAAACACAGTGTGGTTATTCTCATCAAGAAATATTTTGGGAAGTCTTTTCTAACATGGTGACTTACAGATTCATTAGACTACATATCCCACTATGCTGGCAACTGTAGTCCGACACATCTGGAGATGACCAGAATGGACAAGACTGATATAAAGACATACCTTTATTTACTACCTCACCTCTCTTAACTTCAAGTTACTTCAGTCGAAAACTGGACAACTAAAACGTAAATAGTGTTGGAAAAAAGTGAACATCTGACGCAAATAATCTATGATAGACACCTACTCAAGTCTAAACAGATACAGTGTGACCTGAACATTATTTGTTACCTCCTACATGAGTATAAATAAAACAAAGTGGGTGGTAAGAAAATTTTACTGCCACAGGATTTGAAAAATGACCAACATAAGGTGGTACATTATATATATTGCCCTTCATAGATTTGAAAAGTGTGGGCTTTTTCATGTAAAAGCCACTTTTTCTATAGTATTGCTCAGTGGAACTAAAGTTCTCTTTCACCTGCAGAGGACATTGTGCTAAGGTTTTATCTCATCATGGCCCACTTCCCAGCTTCAGCGGCATCAGGGTCTGGATTTTAGGAAGCCCAGAAGTGTGCACATCTGTTCTGTAATGAAACTCACTGTCATAGTCTGATCTGAATGCATTCTTCTTTGGAAAAGACAACTCAATCACATTTCAAAGGAAAATATGTTATCTACTGCGTCCGTTCAACTTACTGAGAAAGGAACAACCCGTGGACTTGACAAGAGCTTAGAAACAGGTCACAGAGGTGCTCCATCATGTATCCAGGACTGAGTATTATGAGTATTATGTATTATGAAGTTAGCTGTACCACCGAACGGATCTGTGTCTGAAATTGCTTCTGTCCATGTTACTGACCAATCTGATCTGCTTTCTCATCCAGTCTATTGTTAGACGTACTGAAATGTGCTCCTGGTGGTATCGAGTTAGCCATACACATTGCTACAGGTTGCACTGGACTGAGTAGAACTGACCTTTCCAGACTCCTGTTGACATTACCCTTGCTGTCTGAGAACAGCAGCTGCAGTGGGTGGCCTTCTTATACCACCATAGCAAAACTGCAACTGCCCAATAGTATGAGATGAGGCACCTTTCCAGACCAGCACTGCCTCTCCTTCAAGCTGGGACAATGCTACCTAGACACTCCAGTCACCTGTTTCTGCTTTGATGTAGATGATTGACAATTTTAGATGATTAACAATCTGGCTATCCCATTAACTGGTAAAAGGCTAAACTGTTGTTGATTGGAGATAGGCTACCCCATAGAGTAAGTGTTAACTGGCCATTCAGACTTTGTCCAGAGTATATTACTTATCTAGAAATACTTGTCCCTAGAGATATATCTCAACTAATTAAATAAAATTTAAGCAAGGTGTTTAATAATATCTTATGGAACATTGAGAGATGGGCATCTTTAAAGCAAAGACTATGGGCTTACATAAATTTAAGAAATGAATGCAGTATCTCACATGGCTAATGTTTTACATGGTATTCTTCAGTTTATACCTGGCAAGTGTTTTCAAAAGGTTAATGCTTTCCCCCTATAAATTCCCATGGCCTCACTCTGCCAGGACTATCCTTGAAAAGGAAGCAAGTGGGTGGATTTGGCTTTGCTGATCTTTTTCTATATTACCAGACCTGTTTGTTGACTTGTACCAAATTTACACGTTTTCCACTCTGTTTAGACATTTCTCCCTGATCAGTTTTGGAATTTTTATGTTTGGATTCTCCCTCTAAATAAATTGTGTGGGGTTCCTGATTCACCAAAACAGTTCTATAGCTATGGTGGTAAGTGAGGTGTGGTACATAGTTTCATGTAAGTTACAGTTTGATTTGTTTTCACATGCAAAATTAAATCTATGTGAAACCTGGAAAAGACTGGCAAGAAACGTTCATTTGGTGGATTTGGGTGACCAGCATGGTCTTTATTTTGGATCAGATGGTAGGTCCCCATAATACCTTCTTTCCATTCTCTGTTTCATGTGCTAAATAAGATTTAACCAGGTATAGCATAGTACATGCTATGGAAACAGCTGCTACAATCTAGGTTTAGTCCTGTTGCTTTTACAGCTTTATATCATTTTGTTATTGGAAGTTATTGTAAGTATCTATAAGTACATACATAGATACATATAAGTATCCATGATTGCTGAACAGTTATGATACACAGGGTTTTGAGGAAGAATTGAATAATGAATCAGAGAAATGGTCTGTTTCATTGGCATCTATTTCAGAAGGAATCTTAGGTTATGTTAAATTCAGAAAAGAAAGAAATATGCTTCAAGAACATTATATATACACTTTTTTCACTAAAGGCTTAACTAAATCAACCAGTTGGTCAAGGCATGATGTTCTTCTGTTATTCATATGTCTTGGTAGTTAGTGTTACAATGAAACTTTGTGGAACCTCTTCAGTTTGCAGAC